>NC_066585.1:456326911-456631599 GCF_024323335.1 Lathyrus oleraceus
GATGCATTATATATGTAGATATGGCCAATTGAAAGTATAAACAATAGAGATACGCAAAACCTGTTTGCCAATTCAAGGTTGAAGGGATTGACCACTTGTAGTATCGGAATAAGTTAGGCAGCGGGAATTGGACGGCGATGGCTTCGGTGCAGATGGGCTGCCTTCAGGGTTTCTTTACTCTGAATTCTCCGGGTAGGCAGGGTTCCTATGCCAAAGTTTCTATCCGTCCTTCTCTGTTCTCTTTCTTTCTTTTTTCTCAATGTTTTGTTCCAAGGAAACCTCAGAGTGTTTTGCTTCTCTTCCTTCTTTCTCCAGTGAATCTCCCAGTGTAACTCCAAGTCTAAACTCCCCCTACTGAAACTTCAGTATTTATAGACTAATTTCGTGGGTAATGGGCTTGGAATGAGGGAGACCCAAGTCCAAAATAATTTGTTATATTTTATTTATTTATTTATTTTAATTATTTAATTAATTAATTAATTAATTAAGAAAATTTTTTTCTCTTTTTTTTTTTTTTTTTTTTTTTTTTTTTTTTTTAGGAAAAATGATGGGTAATTTTTGGGGTATGACAGCTGCCCCTGTTCAATATTCTTGGACCGAGAGAGTTAGGATGGCGTGTATGCCATTCGTGGTCTGGAGGTGGAAGATTATTGAACACTAGAATGCCCCAAAAATTTGCACTTGAGAATCGACAGTTGGTCTTGATGGAGATGGGCTTAAAGATGCCATCCGGGAGGTTTGATGACGAAAGCTTCAGATCGCGCCGTATATTAGGCCAATTTGAAGACATGGGTGCCACACTGGGTCGTACATTAGACCGAATAATGAGTCATTCATTAGGCTGCCGACTTCGCTGGGGAGTCGGAGTGTGTCATATGCTGTTGGGGATAAAGGATCAGAATGGACCGTACGCTAGATCGTATCTGAGTTGCAGAATGAGCCGTACGTTAGGCTGAATCTGATGACGAAAGGGGTAGTCGTACGTTAGACTACACTTCAGAAATGTACCGTATGTTAGGTAGGATCTGATGATGAAAGGGGTAGTCGTACGTTAGACTACACTTCAGAAATGTACCGTATGTTAGGTAGCATCTGAGGGTTGTAAGATCCAAACGGGTCGTACGTTAGACCGCGTTGGAGTTGCTGGAGTTCAGAATGGATCGTACGCTAGATCGTATCTGAGTTGCAGAATGAGCCGTACGTTAGGCTGTATCCGAAGAAGAAAGTAGTCGTACGCTAGACTACACCCCTGAACGTACCGTACGCTAGGCAGTATCCGAGGATTTGAAGGTCCAAATGGGTCGTACGTTAGACCGCATTGGAGTTGCTGAAGAAGTCATATGTTGGGCTGAATCAGAATGAACCGTACGTTAGGCTGTATCTGATAACCTGTATATGTTGTACTTGCAATAAATGTCTGGGATGGGCTTAAAGATGCCATCGTTAGGAGGATATCGAAGTGTTGTCAGAATGAATGTTCCCATGAACTGTATTTGAAATATGTATCTGAATCTTGAATGTGATTGATAAAGGTGTCTGTCTGAATGAACCTTTTATTTTGACTATATCAGGAGGATAAATAACCTGCAAAGAAAAGTTAGCTTCATGCTATGTCATGATGCATGAGATGTTTCGTGTTATGCTAAAATAAATGTGAATGTTGTATGCATGCGTATGCTGTGAAAGGATGTAATGAATGAGCTATGCGTATGAGAAGTTCTGCTTGGGGACTCTACTGGGGAAAATAAATCCCCATCTACTGATTTGAGACATTTGTGTCGATGACCCTTTCTCGGCTGGGGATGCTTGATTTCTGTCTGATGGTGGAAATATTCAGCAGAGTCGGGCTGGAGATGAATGAGATGATCAGCCTGTCTGGCGATGCCGACCTCTGTTGGGGAATAGCTGGCTGTGCCGGGGAATACTGCCAATTTCTTCTGGGAAAAATAGGCTTGCTGGGGAAGAGAATTGGTAGCGGATTCATTGGAAGCATGGTTAGACCTTATCCTCGATCCTGAAGTCTTGTAGTAATTGCTATTGCTATTCTATGCATGTATTTTTGGTAAACATCAGTCATATTCAAATGCACATATTAATTCAAATTAAATCAATGGACATTTACGCAACCAAAACAGAAAAGTAAAAACAAAAGCATCTTTTTTTTGAAAGAGGGTTGTATTGATTTTGAAAGGAGGCCTATAAACAGGCAATTTGTGTACAAGGAGACAGAAATCCTAGTAAGAGGAAATTGTCGAAAACAAAGAGAAAGCTATGTGGAAGAAGTCCTATTGATTTTAAGCCTACTACTGTCATTATGTCTTCGAGCATCTCATCCCTTGCTGTCGGATAGAAGTGATTGGCTTGGTCAGTCCCTCGAACTTGGATGAAAGTTGACTGAGAACGGGACATAGTCATACGCTTTAATCCCTAATTTTTGCCTGGACCGCCTTTTCAGGTTTTCAGTCCACCAGGATACCCTTTTTTGCCCAAGCCGCCTTTTCAGGTTTTCGACTTGCCGGGTGTACATTTTTTTTTATATATCCCTAATTTTTGCCCGAACCCTTTTGGTTCGCCGGGATGCCCTTACTTTTGCCTAGATACGTCGATCTAGCGGGTCTCTTTTATGCGTAGTATTTTTTAACTATGTCCGCGTTCACGGGATGTGGGAAGTCTTCACCATCCATTGTAGCGAGTATCATGGCTCCACCTGAGAATACCTTCTTAACTACAAATGGCCCTTCGTATGTGGGAGTCCATTTGCCTCTGGGGTCAGTTTGTGGTAGGATGATGCGTTTGATTACCAAGTCGCCAATTTGATACACTTGTCTCTTGACCTTTTTGTTGAATGCCCTGGTCATGCGCTTCTGATATATCTGCCCGTGACATACAGCCGCAAGTCTCTTCTCATCCATCAAATTTATCTGATCGAGTCGAGTCTGAATCCATTCGTCTTCGTCTAAGCCCGCCTCTTTCATGATCCTTAGAGAGGGAATCTGAACTTCCACTAGTAAGATGGCTTCCATTCCATAGACTAAAGAGAACGGAGTTGCCCCTGTCGTAGTGCGCACTGAAGTGCGATAACCGTAAAGAGTAAAGGGTAACATCTCATGCCAGTCTTTGTATGTTACTGTCATTTCTTGCATGACCTTCTTGATATTGTTAGCAGTCCCCACGGCGCCGTTCATCTTTGGCCGGTACGGAGAAGAGTTATGGTGTTTTATTTTGAACTGCGTGCAGAGTTCAGTAATCATCTTGTTGTTCAAATTAGTACCATTGTCAGTGATAACTCTTTCAGGAGACAGCAGGTTTCTCAAATAGGTATTTGATAGAATCCATCTTAGAAGTCAATAAGGTGGTATGATTCAACATATACTGTCTTAGTCGGCGAGCAGCCCAGGCCAAAGCACAGCAAGCTTTCTCGGGCTGTGAGTATCTTGTTTCACAGTCGGTACCTTTTGCTAAGGCAGTATATGGCATGCTCTTTTCAACCAGACTCGTCATGTTGCCCCAACACACACCTCATTGAATTTTCTAACGCGGTCAAATACATGATGAGAGGTCTTTCTTCAACTGGTGGTATCAGAATTGGAGGTTCTCGGAGATACTTCTTGATTTTGTCAAAAGCTTCTTGGCATTCATCATTCCATACCATCTCTTGATTTTTTTCTCAGTAATTTGAAGATGGGTTTGCAGATAGCAGTCAAGTGTGGAGTGAATCGGGCAATGTAATTCGAGTGCCCCAAGAAACCTCTGACTTCTTTCTTGTTTATTTCAGTACCCAGATTTACAATTTCAATTGATTCCTCATGCGGCTGTATAGTCTTTTCTTCTTGCAGTAGTCGGGCAAGTTCTCCAGGGACTTCACAATCTTCCTCGCTTCCATCCTCGGCTTGGTAGATCGGATTTTCAAAGTCATAATGAACAGTAGCAGAGTCATTACCAACAGGATCCAGAGTGGATATGGATCGGCAAATTGTTACGTGAGTGTGCGCAAGAAACATAGCTTGTTTGAAAAATGACAGGAAAGATAAAGAGCGCAATATTTGAATGCAAAAAGTCCATTGATTTATTGAATATGAATATGCTTATGAAAATGACAAACCCTTAAAAATTAGCTATTGTGCCTCGGGCATAGACACAATGCTTTAAGAAGTTTGATTGTAAAAGAAAATTAAAATTTGCAATTCTAGAATAAACAATAACAATTACTCCTGACTAAAGGAAATCGGGATAATGTCTTCAGTCTTCCAATTGTTGAGTCCGTCACCAATTGTTGGGAAAATCCAGCTATCCAAGTCGCAATCACTATCAGCATCTTCCATAGCATTAATCTGATTTTTGACTATCTTTCCAGAGTTAAACCCCAGGCCAGCTTTATCAGACTTGTACGGTACATTGATCAGTTGACCCCAACCAGCACGATCACCATTTTCAATCGCGGCTTGAGCATCTTTCAGAGAGATCATGACAGGGGGAGCACGAACAACCTTGGGCACAAGGGGAGTTGGCTTAAGGACAGGACTGGGTGGAGGAACCACTTCAAATGACTGAGAAGGAGTCTCAAAGAATTCACCATCCATCTCGACGTATTTGAAGGCTTGCACACTACTGACAATATACTCTTCTTCTCCACATACAGTGACAACCATGCCTGCTATTGGATACTTCAGCTTTTGATGAAGCGACGAAGCTACCGCACCTGCCCCATGGATCTAAGGGCGCCCCAACAAGCAGGAGTAGGCGGGACGAATGTCCATCACGTGAAAGGTAGTGTTGAAGACTTGAGGTCCTATCTTGATAGGGAGAACCACTTCACCATAGACAACACTCTTCGCACCATCGTAAGCACGCACCACAACATCACTAGGTTTCAGTTCAATGCCTTTGTAGTCAAATTTATCGAGTACAGCTTTCGGGAGCACATTCAAGGAAGAGCCGTTGTCGATCAACACGTGAGCCAGGGTGATCCCCTCACACTCGATGGAGATATGCAGAGCTTTATTGTGATTCTTTCCTGCTGGCGTCAGGTCAGCATCGAAAAAGCCTAGGCCATTGTCAACAGTCAAATTAGCAACATAATGTTCGAATTGATCGACGGATGTTTCTTGAGGCACATGAGCGGTCTTCAAGAATTTCATCAATGCATTGGCATGGGATTCAGAGGATAATAACAAGGACAACATTGAGATTTTAGACGGAGTATGCCCCAATTGTTCCACTACATCAAAATCGCTCTTACGGATGATTTTCAGCATCTCTTCCATTTCCTGTTTGGCAACATCTTCAGAAGTAACTTCGACCGATGTCTCTGACTGAGGAGGATTGACTGGTCTTTTTCCTCGAATTTCGGGAGCGGGAGGTGAGATTTCTGGGGAGTAGATCCTTCCACTTCGAGTAACTTTACTAGTCCCCACAATATCATTAGGATTAGCAAAACTACCAACTTGCTTTATGCCATGGATGTAAACGTCGCCTCCATAGTTCCACGGAATAGCTTTGCTGGAGGAATATGGCACGGGGCCAGGTGCGGTAATAATCAGGGGAGCCACTTTGGGCTCAGCGGTAATCTTCACAGGCACTCTAGTAGCGGTAATCTTCACTGGAGCTTTGGACCTAGCAATCACAGATACCTCTTCAATAGAGTTGTCCACCTTAGGAACCCTTTCAAATAGAATTGTACGATCATCCATCAGCCGTTGAATGCCGTTCTTCAAATTCAAACAATCATTGGGTCGGAGTACACAGAGATCGCAATCTTCAGCACAACCTGGAAATAAACCAGCTTGCAATAAATTCTTCTTAACGATCAGGAGAGGAGATGCTAAATCAGCAACGTCAGTAACGTGAGAATTGTCGTCCACAACATTAACATTCTGGTCATGATTAGGCATAGGTGTTGTGATGACATTGGGGGTCGCTGGAGGATCAAATTCAATTTCTCCAGCGTCGATCATATCCTGAATCTTGTTCTTCAACAACCAGCAATCATTCGTATCATGCCCGGGGCTATCGGAGTGATAGGCACACCTGGCGTTGGGATTATAACGAGGAGAAGTAGTGTTGGGATTTGCAGGAGGGCCTCTGAGGGTAATCAAATTGGCCTTTAACATACTCTGCAGTGCTTGGGTTAAAGTCATATTGATCTTGGTAAACTGTCTTCTCGACCTGTCTTGTCTGTGTTGGAAGTTCTGAGATGGCGGTGCGGCAATTGTAACTGCCCCAACAGTATGGTCACGATTCTTCTTGTTATGCTTCCTCTCACTGTACACAGCATTTGATTCATTCTTTCCCTGATAGGACTTTTTGGTGCTTGCAGAAGTAGCTGCCTGTATCTTTCCACTTCGAATGCCGCTTTCAACCCGTTCACCTGTCAAGATAAGTTCAGTGAAACCTGACGAGGAACTTCCCAGTAGATGGCTGTAGAATGGGCCAGTCAGTGTACCCATGAACATGTCCACTAACTCTCGATCAGTCATAGGGGGTTTGACTCTGCCAGCCAAATCTCTCCACTTTTGAGCATATTCTTTGAAACTTTCTTTAGAGCCCATAGTCATATTTTGTAGCTGTAGCCGAGTAGGCGCTAACTCAGAATTATACTGGTAGTGCTTGTAGAAAGCTGTTGCTAAATCAGTCCATGTGCGGATGTTAGAGCTCTCAAGCTGATAATACCACTCTAACTGTGTGCCAGACAGACTCTCTTGGAAGAAATGGATCCACAGTTTCTTATCAGTAGTGTGCGACTGAATCTTTCTCACATAAGCCCTTAGATGCATCTGAGGACAAGAGGCACCATCATACTTAGTGAAAATGGGAACCTTGAATTTGCGGGGAATGACCACATCAGAGACCAGACCCAAGTTTTCGAAATCCAAACCGGGCACTTTCTGCCCCTCCATAGCTAGCATACGTTCTTCCAGCAACTTGTACTTATCATCCTTCGGAGAGTACTGTTCATGTTCATAATCTTCATCGTCGTCCTCAGAATTGACGAGATTAGGATTCTCATCTTCCGAATCATTCTCGGTCTCTTCTTCTGAATCCTTCGGAATTCTAATCTTGACTCCTGTAACCTGTCCCTTAAGCCTTCTCCCCGGGTTGATGTAACCCACAGGTTTCTGGTCCTTCTTCTTCTCCATCAAAAGAGCTTTCAGTTCTTCCTGCCCCTTAGATAAGCTCAGCATCATTTCCTGGAATTGAGCATTCTGGGCCTGGAGATCTTTGACAGTTTGTTCGAGAGCCATTGTTCAATCTGTTTGAATCTGCTGGAATCTGTTTGATAGGAAAATCGTGAGAACACTGATCCTTTAGAATACCTGTTATGCGATGCAATGCAATGTATGAAATGTTTTCAAGGACTTTCGGGATTTAACTTTGCATAAACTAACAAAAAGAGCTTTTTTTTTCTTTTCTCTTTTGTTTTTGCTTTTGTTTTTGTTTTTTTCTGTTTTTTTTAGCAGAGTTAAATCCCTAAATCCTTGAAATGGTTAGTACAATGCCATGATGTTATGATGTTATGTTGTTATGATGTCATGTTGTTAGATAAATAACAAGCACAAGCAAGTCACACAACAATCATTCCTAGGTTTTAAGGCTTGCGTGAGTTCCATAGGTAAATACCCTCCCCACTGAAGTTTGGTTGGTTCAACCTGTCTTAGAATAGTAACCGGGTTCTAGAAGGATCTCAAATCATTGACCTTTCCTTAAGTCCACTTCAGTGCAACACCAAGTGGTTGACCGAAGTTTCCCTAAAGTCCAATCTCAAAGAGTGTAGTATCGAGTCTCAACCAACTCCAGTCGGAACCGAAGCCAGTTATCTCACTACTTTCTAATGGCCAGGATGAGTCAATTAGGGTTCTAAAGGTCTGGTTAATGCTTTTATGACACCACGCGAATGCCAAATATTTCCTCAACTAACATGAGGAACATCAGGACATCCAAAGTGCCACATTAACCGTAGCCATCATTTTGACCATTCCAGTATACGCCGGACAGTCGCGATGATCTCTTGCTACTTACCTAAGGTACACTAGATCCGGGTGTAGGATCTTTCACTCAAGCATAACATACCCAAGCAATCCCTTAAAAATAAATCAGACAAATTGAATAAGTGATCTTGTTTTTAAGGTAACCTCTCTTTTTAAATATTTAAGGTCCCCAGCAGAGTCGCCAGTTCTGTCATACGGTGAACTGGACTTTTTGTGTTTTGCTTTTTATCGCAATGTCGCGGTTAGCAAGAGTCGCCACCGACTTTTCTTTTATCCAATAAGGAAAGGTGGAAAAGAACAGGAAAGACCTTAATTTAGATTTTTGGGTTCGGGAGGTACATTATACAAAGGGAAGGTGTTAGCACCCTTTGTATCCATGGTTATCCATGGGCTCTTAATTGCTCGATCACTTATATTATTTTTGTCTGAAAAAAAGTGTTTGTGAATTGTTTGGAAAATTGTTTTTGGAAAGAGAATTTAACTTTGTAATGATTCTTGTATGAATATATACAAAGTAGTTATCTCGTTTAGTTTTGAAAATTGTTTAGAAAAATATAACTCGGTAATGATTCTAGTATGAATGTATACCAAGTGGTGATTTTCTGAAGGTATTTTGAAAGGTGTGAGGTGTGAAAAAATGTTTTAGGTTGTGAGCCAGCAATTAAGAGTTATACCGACCCAAGGTCTTTATGAGTATTTCCTATCCTTATGAGGGTAAAACTGTCCTTATTATTGAGAAATAAGTAGTTTTATCCTTTGGATGTAAAAGGGTCATCGTAGGGTCATCGATTGGTCATTGAAGGCAACAGTTACGAGGATACCTTAGCATTCGAAGGGACTATCATCTTTTAACCGTAGGCAACATCGGAGGGTCATCGAGGGACAAAGTTGTATATTCGAAGGCAACATCCGAGGGACTATAATTTATTTTATGATGATTTAACCGAAGGGTCTTTGCTAAGGGTATCCCCACGTTCGCGGGACATGACCGTAATATCGTAATCGTAAGGCAACAAAGAGAGGTCCAAGATCACTTATTCAAAGGCAAAGTTTTACAATTAATTATATAATTAGGATGAAACTCCACATTAAAATTATTAAAAATAATATATTAAAAAATTAATACATTAGAAATTAATACATTAAAAGTTAATTTAGGATGAAACTCCACAAGGGTATCCCACAAATAAAGTGGAATACCTAGCCAATAACCTTTTCCTGGGATATGTGAACCTTTACGAAACTCAAAAAAAGAAACATGTCAGAACACCAAATCAGGGTGCAATCGAAGATTACACCGGAGAAATATCACAACAATAAATAGGATAGGATGAATAATGCATGGCTATGATAAAACATAAAAAAAAAACAGAATAGAAAAGTCAGCTACTGTCTCGTTCGCCTCTGCCTCGCCTAGCGAAGGCCACGGATTTTGAATTTGAAAACAGCCCCATGTTAGGAACTTTGAATTTTATGGCATTTTATCACAGGAATAACATGGTCAAACATTCAGGGTATTCAGGCATATTTAAATTCCCATACGAAAGCAAATTATATATCAACATTTAATCATGATGCATTATATATGTAGATATGGCCAATTGAAAGTATAAACAATAGAGATACGCAAAACCTGTTTGCCAATTCAAGGTTGAAGGGATTGACCACTTGTAGTATCGGAATAAGTTAGGCAGCGGGAATTGGACGGCGATGGCTTCGGTGCAGATGGGCTGCCTTCAGGGTTTCTTTACTCTGAATTCTCCGGGTAGGCAGGGTTCCTATGCCAAAGTTTCTATCCGTCCTTCTCTGTTCTCTTTCTTTCTTTTTTCTCAAGGTTTTGTTCCAAGGAAACCTCAGAGTGTTTTGCTTCTCTTCCTTCTTTCTCCAGTGAATCTCCCAGTGTAACTCCAAGTCTAAACTCCCCCTACTGAAATTTCAGTATTTATAGACTAATTTCGTGGGTAATGGGCTTGGAATGAGGGAGACCCAAGTCCAAAATAATTTGTTATATTTTATTTATTTATTTATTTTAATTATTTAATTAATTAATTAATTAATTAATTAATTAATTAAGAAAATTTTTTTCTCTTTTTTTTTTTTTTTTTTTTTTGTTTTTTTTTTCGTTTTTTTTTTTTTTATTTTTTTTATTTTTTTTTTAGGAAAAATGATGGGTAATTTTTGGGGTATGACAGGCGCTTCCTACATAAAGCGCCCTCTAAAGTGTTAAGCGCCCTCTAAAGTTGTCAATGTAAAGTGTTTAGAGGGCGCTTTCTGGATAAAGCGCCCTCTAAAGTTGTCAATGTAAAATGTTTAGAGGGCGCTTCCTACAGAAAGCGCCCTCTAAAGTGTTAGTTATTTTAAAAAAATTTGTTTGAAAAACAGTGGATATTTAATTGGTAACCTGTTCGCATGCTGCAAAAGTGTAAAATTCATATTGATTTCATCCTTTAATCCAATGTTATACACCATTAATCCATTGATATATACAACATGAATCCATTTATATACAACATTAATCCTCCATATATACAACATAATATATGATTCTTTGATCAACAATATACAACAACATATTCATGAGTTAGTAAAAGTACAACAACAATATACAACATATATACAACAACAGCATACAACAACAACATTCCATACATATATGTACAACAATATACAACCTAGCTATATGATTCTTTGATCAACAATGAATTGACACAATTCATCCTTCATTTCATCCAAATGAGCTCTTGAGTAAGATTTGTATTCCTCAAAGTACTACAATTAAGAGAATAAAACATATTCATGATTTAGTAACAAATTAGATGAAATATCCGATAATATTAAAATAAACCCTAAGTTATTATTCCATACCATTTTTGGGATGTCTATACGATTCAACGCAATGATATCTCTCATAAATCTCAATACAAAAAATCCGCAATCGACCGAATTATTTTGCTGAGGACACTACACAGAAAAACAAACAATATATATATAGTTAATTTCTTACAAACACTATTATAAGCAAAAAAACAAACACTATTATAAGCAAAAATAAGATACTTAATATATACCTGAACTCTGATCCAGGTAATGTCCTTCCTATTGCGATAATTCTTTTTCGATCTAAATTTTATTATTGCCCTAACAAAATAAAAACGTATATTGAGATCAATCTGACAGACATAATTAAATATACAAATACACACGAATATTTAGGGGAATTTCACTTACGCGTCAACCGTCTTCTTCATACTCGGATATTTACTCCAATCACCCGATGACGAATCGAGATAATACACTATTAGTCTCGAAAGATCCATAGCAACCAACACCCAGTGACCACTGTAAAATAAAACAAAAATTTAGATGAATGAAAATTTTCTACGTAAAAGATATACATAGATTAGAATGAAATTATTAGAAAGAAAATCTAACCCGTTGCCAGAATTAAACGGTAAAAAATACAAACTGGGTGTAGTATTATCGCCGGCCGCCATGAATCTATCGACTAGATCATTCTTTACGGATGTTGGATTTTTCGTTATTAACGTTGCGTTGATACGGGAAGCAGCAATAAAATTGAAACGGTTACACAATTTAGTTCCCCGCAGCAATGTTACATACATATACCTTAAATAGAAACATAATAAACATTAGACTACTCATTGAAATGTGTAAATAAACTGTTCAACTAAGTAAATTATAGATTGATCGGAGTACCATATGTATGTATGAATGATAGCGATGCCCAATTCGTCGTGTTCAAAAAGTTGTTGCATGTCCTCCTTTGCAATTATTTCGAAATGAGCAGCTCCGAAAACACCTTCATCAAAATCTATACTACGAATGGCCCCATGCATAATATCAGACTCATTCACCATTTTCTCAAGACGCATCATAATTTGAGATTTTGTCCCGGACGTCGTTGGAGGAATATCGTTACCAGCTTTTTTCAACTTTCGACCGGGAACCTAAAAATTCATATAAATTAAATCATGACTTTTTGTGATGCAACAGAATCGTTGCGTATATAATTCAATAGGTATATATATTTGTACCTCTTTTAGAGATGCAACCGACTCGATGCGTCTTGAAATCCCTTTACCAGCTTTATGCGTGGGTCTTGTAGGAGTCTAACATTACCATGTAATAAGGATTGATTAAATATCATAATTGTAGCTGAATTGAAATGTGAATACTAAAGATTCATAATCATTTAGAACATATATACCTCGGCATCTGGGAAAATTAGATCTGACGGCCATCCAACAAAGGATCCGACTGCTTCTCGCATCAACGTTGTCTCTGAAACAACGTCAGGTAATGGTAGAAGCGCGTCGGTATCTAATACAAGGTCAACCGAAACTTTCATATATCCCACCGGGAGGGGATTATGGTGAAGTAATTCACCCGAAGTGTTGTGCACTTTTCCCTTGCCAATCATGCGATAAGTTGGTGACGATAGATACAGCTGACAAGGTGAAATGCCCTAAACCAATAATAAATGTTATTGTTAACGTGTATATGTGTCAAGTAAAAAAGTGCTATTTTAATTTCATAATAACATATATAATTACCTCGGGAAATTTCGGTTGACAATTGATACTAGCTCGGTCACTAGTATCTTTTGCCTCGGAGGCGCACCTTTCCTCTCTATACCTTGCATTCTCGTTTTGCAGTTGGAGTACTTGTGCCCTTAACTCCGCCAAGGTCTCCATCACCTCTTTGTTGGTAGGATTTTTTGTTTTTGGTTTTTTATAAAATGACGACGGAGTCACACCAAAACCCTTACCCCTCACACGACCGGAATACTCAGGAACATTTAGTACTCGACTAAGTACGCTCCTGCAATCCTGGACCTCGGTTGAAGGTACGGTTTGGGATAAAGTCTCCTGAAATATTATTAGAGGAGATTAAAAATGAATTATATGTTTAATAAAATTTTTGATATAATTAAAGAAATAATGTTACATATACTTACACATTCGTCATAAACAGTTTGGACCGCTTCAACGACAACCCCATCCTTCCCAACCCGAGCAACCTTCCATAATACATGCTCCGGAAGAGATGTTGCGTCACTTTTCTCCTCGGCTAGCTACACATTGAATTAGATTATAAGATCATCAATTATAACATATTGTGACAATGTATAAGCTCATAGCATTTGAATATACTCACAATTCTTTGTTGTAACCGTGCATATCCCGTACGCCCTTTTTTGTACGGATACGCGGGTTTTGATGCCCTTTTCCGATTTATGTCGCTTACTTCCTGGATAAAAAAGTTTAAGGCATATTAGAACCAAGTAACTTAACAATTGTATAATACCATAATTAATAGACATTACATGGAATTTTTCGTTTCTTCGTTTGGCGACAAAGTTATTCCATTCATCGGCTGAAATAATCTCGGCATACTTCATTGGCCGTTCTGCTTCAACAAATTTTCCTTCCTCATCCTTGAGAAATTTGTTGGACAAAAAGGATCGAAATCCTCAGAGTCTTTTTCCGGCCAATTGAATACAATATTTTTGCCGGCTTTCATCGATGTGAAAGGATCTCTAAAAAACATACACATGGAGTGTGTTATTATAAAGTAATATTATAACAATATATGGTCAACAAATAGTCAACAAAAAAAACATATAACAATATATGGTAAGTACCTGTATCTCCGACCATATTTTTTCTTTGCCAACCTTCAAGTCCGGACTTCTCCAATTATCACATGTAATCGGAATATGTTGTCGAACAAGGAAACCAATGTAACTTGCCAACATTGAACCGTTAGGCTCAATTAGTTGGTATTCAGCACTCCAATGTACTTCAAATTTTACACCCTTGTCTCTTGCACGAATGATTGACTTCATAACAGTCAATCCTCGTTTGATTTCTTTTTCAACATTGTTATGTGATCCATTCTTGTCATGGGTATCGTCTTGGTTAGCCATTTTATCTGTAATATAGAAATGATTCAATAAGACCCAAGTAAGACAATGATTCAATACGTGAACACATTCATATACCTTCCATTTCTCTCATGTTACAACAATCTAAACTCTTTTTTTTTTATCATTATTGAATACAAACTCACACACACCTACTGCATGCAAAAGACCAATGCAAACTTATGGTGTTTGGAACATGAACAAACTTGCATCCATAATCATCAAACTTCCAAGCACAAGCTCAAACACACTTCAAATGATATCAGTTTTCAATCAGAAATAAAAAACTCAGTTTGCCCTAAACAACATTAATCAACATAATGCACAAAATGTAAAACTAAGTTTAGAAAATGCCCTAATCAAACACATGAAGAAAGTGAACGGTAACGATGGAGAAGAAAGTGAACAGTGACGGTGAACGTGAACTCAGTGAACGTGAACGCAGCAGCAGAAAAAGGCGACAGCGACGATGACGGTGAGGGAGGGAGAACGAACGGAGGACGAGCGTAATCGCAGTAGAGAGTAATCGCAGTAGAGAGAAAACCCAGTTACGTAAACGAAATAGCTTATAGAGAGGGAAAATAAAGAGACATGCAATATATGTTATAATTTTAATGTTTACTAAAGGGGACCTTAGAGGGCGCTTTTGTAAAAAAAGCGCCCTCTAAAGGGGGCCTAAGAGGGCGCTTCTGAAAGCGCTCTCTAAGGCTTTCCAAAAGCGCCTTCTAAACTGGAAATGTACATGGACTTAGAGAGCGCTTTTTTAAAAGCGCCCTCTAAGGGTAACCTTAGAGGGCGCTTTCACTAAAGCGCCCTTTATTGTTGTCCCTCCATTTCCTCATTATTTTTTTTTTTGTTTCACTTTAGAGGGCGCTTTGTTACAAAAGCGCCCTCTAAAGGGGGCCTAAGAGGGCGCTTCTAAAAGCGCTCTCTAAGGATTTCCAAAAGCGCCTTCTAAACTGGAAATGTACATGGACTTAGAGAGCGCTTTTTTAAAAGCGCCCTCTAAGGGTAACCTTAGAGGGCGCTTTCACTAAAGCGCCCTCTATTGTTGTCCCTCCATTTCCTCATTATTTTTTTTTTGCTTCACTTTAGAGGGCGCTTTGTTACAAAAGCGCCCTCTAAAGGGGGCCTAAGAGGGCGCTTCTAAAAGCGCTCTCTAAGGATTTCCAAAAGCGCCTTATAAACTGGAAATGTACATGGACATAGAGAGCGCTTTTTCAAAAGCGCCCTCTAAGGTTACCCTTAGAGGACGCTTTCAATAAAGCGTCCTCTATTGGTGTCCCTCCATTTCCTCATTATTTTTTCGCTTCACTTTAGAGTGCGCTTTGTTACAAAAGCGCCCTCTAAAGTGCGCTGTCTATTCCAATAGTATGCTCCTTATTTTTTCTCTTCACTTTAGAGTGCACTTTTGTAATAAAGCGCCCTCTAAGGGGCGCTGTCTATTCCAGTTTTTGGCGTAGTGCTTCTATTCAGTGAGTTCATCCTTAATTTCTATTACTGAGTCTATGACCATAATGTATAATATAATGAATTTGAGATTGTTTCCAAATGTTTTACCATAAATATAATATTATTCGGTTAAGGGAGTGGATTGAACAAGTTTGTTTGAGTGAAGTTGATTTTCTCTGAAGTTGAAGTCACATTGTTGTTTACTTATCGTTATTGACTTTGACTTTAGAGTCGGCTAGACGAATGCTAAAAGGTTTCATTGACTTTCCTCGATTGACTGTAGAGTCGGCTGACCCAATGCTATTTAGTTTCATTGACTTTTCTTGGTTGACTACAGAGTCGGTGAAGCCGACACTATTAGAAAATCTTGGTAAGTTTACAATTTTCTCTTACCCAGAACAATATTCTCACTAGATTCAAGAAAACTATAAAAACATTATGGCTAAAATATGTGAGAAAACATGACAAATTTAGAGAGGTGATAATAAAAATGAAAAATGAGGTTTTCATGCTTTCTGGATGTGAAAAGGTGATAAAGAAGCTCTCTATTTATAGGGAAATACGTGGTATAAATTTGGAAATAGTCCATGGGTCTTTTAACTCACCTAATCGATTAAGCACCTTAAATCATATATTGTTAAGGTAAAAAATGGAAGGTTTTAATATAAACTCGTTAGGGACTGTCATAATCGATTATAGACTCGATTAAGTATCATCTAATCGATTTAGTAAAAGATCTAATCGGTTAGACAATTTTAAAAAGCCTCATAATCAATTGAACACTCCCTTGATCAACTGGTTAAGCCCCATAAATATTTTTTTGTGATATAAATTTAAAAAGTGAGGGCTTCTCAATTGTTTTTATTGTGTGTTATTTTTCCATAATGTTTTCAAAAATTCCGTTGTGTCTTTACATGACACTGATCATTTAGATAGACACGACTAGATGAGCTTTCATATTTTCTCTCTTTCACGTTTTAAAACTTCAAATCTTGACATCATTATCTTTGAATCTAGCATCACATAAGATACTTGAGTCTTCTTGATGAGGATTGAGATATATCCATGTTGATTACCATTATCTAAGAGTTTGAATTGTTAAACTATCGGCGATCCTAAGTCTTCACTTGAAAGTCATTGGACTACAATGTTAACTTTAAACCAATGTCTAACTTCATTCGAGAGGATAGCTTGATCAAATCCCTTGTGCATCTTTGATCGCTTGAGCTATCTTCAACAGTTGTTTGACTTTAAGTGTTGTCATCATCAAAATTAAACAGTTACTAGTCGACATGCATCTTTGTTATCCATTAACTTGACCAACCTGAATCACTTCTTGACTATACGTGCAAATACGTAGATTCACAAGTTTCTCCTTAATATTTTGCATATCATTAATGATTTTGTTAAAATATGTCAATTATCCATAATGGATTTCGAATCTACCATCATAAATGAGTAGAGTTATTCAAAAATAACCTCTGAACTAATAACTTAATCATATTTAATAATTTGAGCTTCATCAGGCCATATACAATAATTCAAGCGTCACCAACATTTCAAGAGAAACAATAATTGTATTTTTTGTCTTATTTATTATCTCAGTCTTCTCTACTTATGTAAGGTTTACGGACATCAATATTTCACCTTTTAATGCATCCACACACACATTTGTTGAATTAAAACTGCTTGTATCTTCATTTTCTATAATCCAAAATCATTGTTACGAGGTTCCATTTAGTATTCACGATGCTTACTTACTTGAAAATTTTAACCTATAACACACCATAGTGGATGCCACTTATTGGTGGGTAAGTAAAAAAAAACATTGTTCAAGCTAACAAGAACAATAATATGCCGAGCAAATAACAATGGCAACCAAATAGTAAACATCTTTAAGAAATAATAACAACCCCACCTACCACTCAAACACACACAATAACTAAAAGAACGAGATACCAGAGAAATAGGAACAAAACACACTGATACTTGTTTTCTTATCAGTCTATAATTATGATAACAGCAGCAGCAGGAGGAGGAGGAGCACTTTTTCTTGGTCTTCCCTTGTTTCTCTTACTCTCCATTGTTTCTATTTCTACAGCTTCCTTCTTTTCTTTTTTGACACATACTCTCTTAGCAGCAGGAGTTTTTCTTGGTTCATCATTCTCTCTTCTAGCCACAACTGTTTCTGTAGCTTCTTTTTCTTTTTCTTTCTTAGCAACTACTGTTGCTGTAGCTTCCTTTTCTTTGTTCGCACATACTGTCTCAGCAGCAGGATTTTTTCTTGGTCTACCTCTCTTTCTCTTGACCACAACCGGAGCTTCTGCAGCAACTTTTTCCTCTTTCTTGAAGCTTGGTCTACCTCTCTTTCTCTTCACCACAGTTGGAGCTTCTGCAGCAACTTCTTCTTCTTTCTTGAAGCTTGGTCTCTCTAATCCATTCCTACCAAAAATTTTCACCTGGAACCTGTTCTCTCCGTTATATGTGAAAACCAAGAACTCTTCATTCATCACTGAGTTCTCTTTCATGAATTTTTCCCAACCAATGTTTTGCAGATACATGTCGTTTTCTTTCTTCAAAATACTCACTTGCCACTTCTCACCAGATGAGCCTATCAGAATAATTGATTCCTTTTTCCACAACTCTTCACCCAAATTCATAACAATCTTCGGTGGAACTTTCTGCAGATTATGGCAACAAAAAAAAACATGGTAGCTTACAAGAAGTAATGTTTGAAAGAGAGAAAAAAATACATATATGAAACCAGATTCCCTTTGACTGCACGTGTTAACGCTGTCTGTCTAAATCTCTCGATCGACAGCATGAATACATGCAGTCAGTTTTGGAATCTGAATTTGTATCATGTAAGACATAGTGAATGAGTTTTAAGACGAATGTTTAAGATTTAAACCCTAGAAACTAACATCACAACAAGTTCACAATTAATTTACCATCATTTGTGTATTAATAAAAATCTCGCCTTTCATATTTATTAGCAAAAATAACAAATATAGCATGCATGAGATGATTATGGAGAGAAATATATAAAAAAAAAAGTAAAAATGAATTACCAATTGATTGAAATTTCCTTTGATGACAGCAAAGAAGGATGGTTTGTGTTGCTGATCATGGTTCATCTGTTTTTTCAAACAAAATCAGAATAATCATTAACCAAAATACCAGATCTGAGATGCATTTTACAGTATGAGATGAAATATACCAGATGAACATGCTAAGAACCATGAAACAAAAAAGAGAAACTAAAGCAAGGAAGAAAGTTTCAAAAACCTTGAAAAAGCTGAAACTTGAAGAATTTCCAACAACACTATTCAGATAAACAAAAGCACAGGAAGCAAAAACGTGAATAAGTGAATCCCGAAATTAAAGGACCACTTGCTTTGAGGCTGAAAATGGTAATTAAGTAGCAGAAAAAAATTAAGAAGTTGAGTGCTTAAAGTGGGAATGCATTATTAATTATGTTACTGCAACTGCTTAAAATGGTTGTAATGAAAGCCATGCACAAAAATAGTACTGGTTACCTATATGGTATAATAGGTAGCTGCTGCTACAGTTTCAAGTTTCAATTTTAATTCAACCCCTTCATTTACTTTTGGACGTTAAAAGTAAAACAGCTTGTCGCTTTCCATCGGTTCATTATACTCTCAATATATCTATATCTATATATATATATATATATTGGGTGAGTAGTGTATATTAGTCTTAGTAATTCTTTTCTTACAAAACTGTGAAGAAAGTAAAGTAGCAACTCAAACATAGAAACTCAATAATACTTGTGGAAGTTTTAATTAAAGACAAAAATATCAATAGCTTATTTGAATTACATGCGAAATTAATAAGGTGAGTGTAAAATTTGCCTATGAGTTATGAACAAATTGTTCATAAAATCTACTAACGCTACTATTAATATTAATTATTAAGGAGGCTTTGGATCTTCGGGGTAATTTCTTTAAAAGTAGCTTATATAGGTTAACGTGAACCCTGCCCTTTTGAGACTCTTCCGGCAAATTCCTCAACGGTAATATTAAAAATCTCCCGCTTAAGTATTTTGGTTTGTCCGTAAGGGTCAATCCTTAACTTGAAACTACTTGAGACTCTTTAGTTAGTTTACTAACCAAGCGATTCCACTTTTGGAAGCATATATATGTAAGTTTTGGTGGTCGAGTGGTTTTACTTAATTCTACATTTAATGTTGTCCCAATCTTTCATTTTAAAAAAAAATACTTATGAATGTTTGGAAGAAAATAGTAAGGATTCAAGGAAGGTTTTTACGGGGAGGAATAAAAGGAGATATTAGGATCTCATGGGTCAAGGGAGAGACTGTGTGTGAATCCAAGAGTAAAGGGGAAGGATTAGGGGTTAGGGATCTCCGCTTGATCAATTTAGCCTTATTGGCTAAACATAGATGAAGATTGATTACATGTGCTTTTGGTCATTGGTGTGATATCATTAGAGCTATATATTGTGCTTAAGTTGTGTCTTCTCTTAGAGATGGATGATCTCGGACTTTTGATCATTTTCTACTAGGTGAAAATGTGTTTATCTTCTTGGGTCCAAAGAGAAAGACCCCTCTAATTGAATTGTTGATGGCATCTTAAAAAAAGTGGGATCAGAGAGAACCACCTTCTAATCATTTTTCAGTTTTTCCTCTCTTTAGATGGTAGGGTTAAGTCTATGGATGATTTTTTATTGATTTGACATTGTTTCGTTTGGGAATCAGAAATGGAGGCTCTAGCTCCACGAAGGATCTAGAAATAAGGACAGTTTGATAATTGGTGATCTTAAACGGTGGCTCTGGTCTTTTTTAAGGTGGCGCGGGGTGAACCTACGTGATTAGCACTCCAACACCTAAGTCAGGTCAAGATTCAAGATAAGTATAATGGAAGTGGGGCTCAAAGATTATACCTTACTCTTAGCATGTGAATTGGTTTATACCTTGGGTTGTGTAGAGTAGATTTGAGATGGATTAACCCTTAGTCAATTGGGTCTTTGTCCGGTCCAGAACAAACATGTTGTTATCTGATATATTTGGTTGGCCTATAATGATTTCATTTTTACCAGTATCTCAACAATTGTGAAAGAAGTAGAGGAGAAAAATATGTTTTTTCTGGAAATAGTTTCTAGGTAGATCAGAGGTGAACTCAAATGATTTCTCTGATTGGCATCAAAATCATATACTCTGTCTTAACCTATAAAAGATTGTGTGTTTAGTCTTGATGATGAGTTTGGTTTTGGTGTGTAGTTTATGGTTTTTCTCTTGGTGGATTCTGATTTATCGATGGTGGTTATGTTGGTTTGAGATCTAGCCTAAACTTTAAGGGTAAAGATATTTAGCTACTTGGGCTTTTTTCAGCGGTGTCCTTTTGGGGCTTATGTTTGTTGTTTTTGGTGCATTTTTGGTTTCCATTTTGATATATTTGTTTTTCTTTTGGAGCTTAGTTTGACACATCTTGAGAAATCTAATAATCTTTCTTTTATATTCCGGCGGTTTACCATCTTTTTATTATATGGTTAATAGTATTTTTTTTCTCTATCATATAGGAGATTTCTGGTTTTCCTCGTTATAAAAAAGAAAGTTGTGAAACTAACCTTACTACATGAGGATAATATTATTTTAGACTTTATGAAAAAATGAATTAGCAAAATCGCCTATGTGACGAACTGACTAAGTCTTTTATTTTAGTAATGTTATGATGACGTGGATTTATTATTATTATTTTTCATTTATTTTTAATTTCACGTGACTTTTTTTTTTTAACTTTAAAACTATAAAAGATGAAAATATCAAAAAAAATATGTTTTCAAAAATTAACTTTAAAATAATTTAATTTAAAAGTTAATTAATTTAATAATAAATTTAAAATGTATATATTGTGTTTTTAAAAATTAAAAAAGTTTCTGTTTATTATTAAAAGTTAATTTTAGTTTTTAATTAAGTAATAATATAATGTGTGGATAAATATAATGTTAATAAATTTGTCGATGGTGGTTGTGGTGTTTGAGATCTAACATGAACTCTAATTGTTGAGTTTTTTTAGCTGCTTGGACCTTATGGTCGTTATCTTTGGTGTGTTTTCAATTTGACATATTTTGTGTGATCTAATAACCTTTCTCTTGTATTTTAGTGGTTTGTTACATTTTTATCATATATTACTTTACCATTAAAAAATCTCATCAGAGTTGGGATATTCTTCATTTCTCCACGTTGAAAAGTACAATTTTAAAAAATTAATATATTACATGGTCTTTCTCAATATTAAGTAGATAAATTAAACTTTATTAGAATATTTTTATAATTAGTATAATTATTAGGATATTTTTATAATTGGTATACATCATAATTGTATATTATTAACCTCCAAATATAGACACCGTCATACTTGTATATAATGAGTATTCTTATCAATGAAAATGCAGGGATTAAATTACTTATATGGTATCAGTTTTGTCACGATCCTAACCTAAACCCTTCTCACCGCCGCTAATCCTCTGTTTTACCATGACAGAAACAAACTCCCATTCTCAAACTTCTGATGACACTTCATCAGCCTCTCAAACCAACCCTCCTCAGGCGGCGAAACCCAACTTCCACTCCGCCTTCGCCATCAACAACGTCAAAACCATAATTCTGGTGACGTTGGAAAATGATTCTAATCTCTACCTCTCATGATCTGCCCTCTTCAAGGTGCAAGCACGTGTTCACAACGTACTTGATCACATCATCCCGTCATCGGATGCATAGTGTCGCATCCGCGAAAAACAACCGGCGGGAAAAAAACAAACAAACAGAGCCGCCACCGTGCGTTATTTATCCCAAAGGAGGGAAAGGAAATGCTCGAAGTAAACCTGGAAAGGGAATGGTCTTACGACCGGAGACGCAAGGATCGGGAGTCGGTTACGCAAGGGGAAGGTATTAGCACCCCCTCACGTTTGTCGTATCCGACGGGATCCACGCTCAGAAGAATAGAACAAGGTTGCTAAATAACTGCTCAAAGAATGCACGCACACTGGAATAAAACACAGATGGAAGATGGGGGGAACGGGCTCGCTAGGATATCGCATCCTATGCCTACGTATCTCATCTGGAATGAGAATCAGAGCTACCGTAGTTCGGCTAACGCACGCCGAAACAAAACACACGCACATACGCTGAGACGTCAAAACAAACACACAAATGGAAACAGACTGCCAATGGTTGGTCTTACGTCCGACTCCAAGCAACAAACACAAACAAGGAAACCGAATGCCAATCGCTGGACTTACATTAGACTCCACACACACAAACACAAACAAGGAAACCGACTGCCAATCGCTGGACTTACGTCAGACTCCAAGCACACAAACACAACCAGGAAACCGACTGCCAATCGCTGGACTTACGTCAGACTCCAAGCAAACAAGCGGTTAACCGGACGCTGAGTCGTCAAAAGAAACACAAAGGTTGGACAAACAAGCTAACAGGGAGTCTGGAACTCGAGCCTGCTAGCTGTCAAGCAAACACACACAAAAAAGAAAAGGGTGCCCGGAGAGATCTCGCACGATCTCCTGCCTACGTACCTCATCTGGTATGAGGATCAGGGCAACGTAGTTCCCCTTAACAGGGGAGAAACTTTCTCCTAACCAGAGACTGGGAAATGACAAACTAAAAGGGAGACTGACTCGAGCCTAATAGTTATCATGCAATCCACAATGGTCCTAGGTTGAGGTATCTAACAGATCCTAACTCGCACAGGCAGCAAGTTGAAACAGCAAATAAACAGCAAACAAGCATTCACAAAAGAGCAAGCACACACACTATATGCAAACAAGTGGCTCATACAAGGTTGGGCTTTAGTCAAGGGGTCATATCGACCTTGACAAACAAACCAACTGGAAAAGGGTGTTGTTAGCTCTTAACCCTAACATTGAGAGTTAGGGTGAAGCAGATGAAATGGGAAGTGAGGGTAAGACCTCACAGCTCTTATCCCTGGCCTGGGAGAGCTTGAAACAATGAAAGTGTGGGAGTCCAGAATGTGGGACTCTATTCCACATGACTGGCACAACAAGATTTTGGGTTTTTATTTAAAGTGCATCAACACAGGGTGTGAGCAAGATGAATGACACAACTGAATAGCATGTGATGGATAGCACATCCCTTTTATCTGCCAATGCCTCTTCACTTAGGAGGTCTTTGAATGTACAAGGCACAAAATTAAACAACCACAAACATTGCCTCTTAAGGAGGGCTTCAGACAGGTGCCTGCCAAAGTAACATGACAAGTCTTCCAGACTACATGAAGTTAGAGGTCATTACCTAAGTGGTATGCCAACCACAAGCAAAGCCAAGCAAAGTTCAAATGAACTTAAAGCAACTTAGGTACTTGTGTAAACAACTAAACCAATCAGTACAGTGTTCAGACAACAGTCAACAGTCAATATCAAACAGGCAATCCCAATGTACAACAAATAAACCATAAGGCAAACTCAAGTAAGCTATCATCAACCTACAAAACAAATGTTAGCAATCAATAGCAAATATCAACATTCAAATGGTGAAGCAACATCAACCATGAAGATTAAGTGCTTGGTCCTGAAATTCACAACTCAAATGTAAGTACAAACCACTAGGTCAAAGCCTAGGGTCAAAGGTGAAGAAAAAAATTCAAAACATGGGCTAATATTCAACACAACACAACTTCAAACACATATTAACATGTCCTAAAAAGGACCAAAACAAAATCACCAAACAAAGGCATTTCATGTGCAAGTGAAGTCAAAGACAATCTCAAAGCATTCAAATGGACATTGAGAATGAAAATTCCAAATCAAAACAGAAATGATTCAAATAATTTTGGAAAAAATTATGAGCATTCAACACATCCCAACCAATCATCATACAAAAAATCAGAAGCATCCAAGTTCAATTGGCATGAAAATAAAATTGCACAAGTTGATCATCAAGTTATGTGACACATATTGTCACATCATGTAAACACATGCATAAAACAGAAATGATAAATGGGAAAAATACCAAACCAATCCTAAAATATCCATCAACATGTCAAGAAGCATCATGCAAAATTTCAATGCATTTGGATCAATATTGAGCATTTCACAATAGAAAGAGCAAGGCAAGGTCATAAAAGCACATATGTTCAATCATTCTAACACAAACAGAAATCCAGCCATGCACAACTTCAAAATTCATCACCAAAAAAAACTAGACAAGCAAAGGATCATTTTGCAAAAAATTGGGAATGATTTGGAGCATTTTTCAATTTGTTATGGATTTTTAAAGTTTGAGAAAAATTTGAAATCAAATGAAGCATGACATGTGAATTATGGAGGGAAAAGGCTTATGAGGAAAATATTTGAAAACATGGAGCCAGGGGGATTCGAACTGGAACACGCGCTGGCCAATCAGAAGGCTCGCTTCACACGAAACTGTGGCGTTTTTGCGCTAAACCCTAGCTGCAAGCTAGCGACTGTCCAAACCGACGCAAAGCGAAGCAAAACCGACGCAAAGTGAAGATCTTCATCTTCCTCACGAAGGCGATGAAGAACAGTGATGAAGTTCATCACAAATTTCCAGATTTTTTCAAAGTGCCCAGAATTTCACAAATTTTATACCAAAATGAAGCTTACACAATGAGGAACACGAATCCATAAACAATTCACACTAATTCATCATGAATCTCAAGAATCGAAGGAAAACTTTCTAGATCTACAAACTTTCAATTCCACATAACTTCATGAATATTACACCATTTTTTACAAATTTTATATCAGCATTCTCACCATGAAAAACTCTACAATTCTATGCACATAAAATCATGAATTAAGAGGTTCGAAAATGTGACCTCTTGAAGCTTCAACAATGGCAGTGGTAGGTTCAAGTGTCCAAAAGCATCCAAATCCCTTCTATCAACCTTGATAACACCTCTGAAGTTGAAATTGAAGCTTGGAATGGCTTGGATCTCTCTTAGATTTGAATCTCCATCATCATGTTCTTGATCTTCAAGTGCTCAATTCTTGCTTGAATCTTCCAAACCAATGCTTGATCTATACTAAATGAAGGTCAGTGAACAAGAATATGGAAGAAAATCAATGCACTATGTGGAAGAAATTGAAGTTTTGATTTGGAGAAAAAATGGAGGGAAAAAGAATTTTGAGATCTAGATCTAGAATTTATGAAGCTAAACTGAAATTCTGTTAGGTTTTTCTATTTATATGCTTCACTAATCACATACTAATTAAAATTAGGCATGGTTTAGTTGTGATTAATCAAAATAAGGTGTTATGACCAAAAATGACATTTTGCATGGTGCATGGAGCAAATGGACGTGAACAGTAACATTTTCTTGATCAAAGTCACTCAAAATCATCTTTTAAACACATTGGCAATGGTAGAAAGTCCTCATGATGCACCATTTTTGAATTGGCCATTTTCCCTCCAAAATTGACTTGAAATAGCAAATGATCATATGATGGAAATTCATGCAATGTGATGAATGTTTTGGAAAGTTCATGTCATGAGAAGAAAAATGCAAGAAGAGCCACTCAATTTGGAGTTGTGAATCAAAAGTTATGGCCATTTGAAGTTCCATGTACACTTGGCAATGATTTGACCATATCTCTTCAACCATTTATCATAAATTCATGATCTTGGACTTTTTGGAAATGGGAGAATAAGATCTTCAACTTTCATGTTGGACAAAATTTCATTTGAAGCTTCTTTGATGATGCAAGATCAAGTTGAATTTGAACCAAAAACTTTCCATTTTGGGAAACTTTCAATTATAGGTCACTTTCCATTTTTGGAAAGTTTTGATCTGACCTCAAATTCTTCAAGATATGCATTTGACATGATTAATAAGCCCCCTTTGAACATGAATAAGATGTTGAAACTCATTTCTCCACCTCCTAGCCCTCAGTTGACTTTCTGTTGACTTTTATGGTTGATAGAGGACTTGAACATGCACAGATGATTTTGAGCCTCAACCACTTGATGAAATGACTCCAAAATGAAACTCTAGCTTGTACAAGCTCAATATAATGACCATATGATCTCCATCCAAGAAATAAACCCCATCTCCTTGAAAAACCCTGACTGGTAGAATGCAACTGATTAGGGGTGACCAGAGGTCAAAACCCTAATCCCAAAGAACATGATCAGGCACAATGAACCTGGGTGATGATAAGACCACGATGATGGTGATATACCCTTGCAAACAAAATAATGCTCAACCTTCAAGAAAACCCTAATTGAAGCACAAACCCTCAAATGATTGATCAATTCAGCAAGACCCTCAGGCTTGAATCTCTCAACCTCTCTATCTTCTGAGAAAGACTTTGGAGGATGACTTGTTTATTCCACATGATATGCAAAGATGTAATGACAAATGTCCTACAAAATGAAATGCAATATGCTAAGCTAGTCCCAAGAGAGGAGGGAAAATTTTAAGGTGTTACACATAGGCCATACAAGCATCAGCAAGCCTCAAGGCTAACGATTCTGAACTTTGGAATCGGCTTGATGCGGTCGTACTGCAATGGATGTACGCAACCGTCTCGCGGGATATTCTCTAATGAATCCTCGTCGTCGATGACACTGCCAAAGAATGCTGGAAGCGCATCGACGCTATGTTTCATGATAACAAGCATTCACGTGTTGTACAATTAGAAAATCAATTCAGCAACACAAACCTGGAAGATTTTCCATTGACAAAAGTGTACTGCAACCGCCTCAAAACTCTATCTGATCAACTCGCCAACGTCGACTCTCCGGTCACTAGCACGTGACTGGTGCTTAAAATGATATCCGGTCTCACTGATGCATACGCTGGGTTTGTCACCTATATACAGCAACACGACCCTCTCCCCACCTTCGCCACAACACGATCACGGTTGGAACTCGAGGAATCAACCATGTTGCAGCGTGCCGCTCGCGAATCACACGCCTCCTCTATTTCGGCCGCTCTCATGGCCAAAGCTCCGGCCACCGAACCTGCACCCAAATTGTCATCCCATGCTTCAAACTCATAACTATCTCCATCGACATATCGCGGTCATAGAGGAAAGAAACCGAATTGTGGCGGTCGAAATTCCAGAAGAGGAAATCGCTGGCAGCAACAACAACAACAGTGGCAGCCATGGAATTACCCACCTTGGCAACAATGGCATCCTTGAAATGACCCACCTTGCCCTTACCCAACCTCAAATTGGAATAAACCAAATAATGGTCCTAAGCCCTAACAAAGTGGAATTCTTAGGCCCAAACCTCAACAGGCTGCTTTCAATGTTAATACTACCAACCCTACTGACATTGAAAGTGCTTTCAGCACCCTCAATCTTGCTCAGCCAGACCCCTCTTGATACATGGACATCGAAGCCACCTCTAACATGACATCATCGCAAGGTAATCTCTCGTCTTATTTTAAATTGAGCAAAAATAATAAAATCATTGTCAGAAATGGTCATTCTGTTCCAATTTATGGTCTCGGTAGTACACATCTAGATAACCCCCACCCACATCTTGTCGTAAACAATGTGCTTCATGCTCCAAATCTAATTAAAAATTTAGTGTCGGTTCGTAAATTTACTACAGATAACAATGTTTCAATTGAATTTGACCTGTTTAGTTTTTCTGTAGAGGACTTTCAGACGGGGATACCTATCATGAGATGTGAAAGCCAAGGTGACCTTTACCCCATTACCAACCACATGACCAAAAATAAAGCCAAGCATCCATCCACCTTTGCAGCTTTGTCACCATCTATTTGGCATAATCGTCTAGGACATCCGGGCGAGCATGTTTTTTCTTTTCTTCGCAAAAATAAATTGGTCGAATGTAATAACTCCAGTAAATTACATTCACATTTTTGTAATTCATGTCCTCTTGGTAAACAAATCAAATTGCCTTTCACTAATTCCCTTAATAATAGCTTGTTGCCATTTGATATTCTACATAGTGATGTATGGACATCTCCCATTTTAAGCTCAACTGCTCACAAATATTATGTTTTATTCCTGGATAACTATTCAAATTTTGTGTGGACATTCCATATTTCACAAAAATATCAAGTTTATCCTATTTTCCAAAAGCTAAGAGCTTACATTAAAACACAATTTCAACGGGAAATCAAAGCAATTCAATGTGATAATGGTGGCGAATACATGTCTAACAATTTTTGAAAAATGTGTGAACTTAATGGCATATCTTTTCATTACTCTTGTCCTTACACCTCCTCTCAAAATGGTAAAGTTGAGTGAAAAATAAGATCCATTAATAACATTATTCGAACTTTATTAATTCATGCATCTCTCTACCTCCTTCATTTTGGCATTATGCTCTAGAAATGGCCATCTATATTTCTAACATTTTACCAAGTAAATCAATTAATTTTGAGTCACCTCTCTACATGTTATATAACAAAAACCCGTCATACTCTCATCTACGTGTTTTTGGTTGTCTATGTTTTCCTCTATTCCCCTCAAATACCATCCACAAACTTCAACCTCGCTCCACACCATGTGTCTTTCTTGGGTATCCATCCAACCATCGTGGTTATAAGTGTCTCTATATGACAACAAACAAAATAATCATTTGTCGTCATGTTTTGTTTGATGAGTCCACCTTTCCCAATGCAAAGTTGCACAACCCT
Organism: Lathyrus oleraceus; assembly: GCF_024323335.1. Classification (NCBI taxonomy): domain Eukaryota; kingdom Viridiplantae; phylum Streptophyta; class Magnoliopsida; order Fabales; family Fabaceae; genus Lathyrus; species Lathyrus oleraceus. The sequence continues at coordinate 456,355,957 of NC_066585.1, forward strand.
TAATCTACTACCTACACGTTTTTCGACAATGACTTATCCCCTTATCTCATCAACCATATCATGACCCAAGACCAAAACAATTCATCGGTCCCTCCTTCAAAACCAAACACCTCCCTAAACATGGCCCACACCACACCTTTGCCAAATACACTCCCTCAAACAATACGGCCCACTACTCCCTCAAACCGGCCCCAATCAAATTCAACCCTACTCTAAACTCATCACTCCCCTCCCCACAATCAAATCATACCTTGCAAAATAATCTTCCCACTATCTATCAACCTATCGCCCAAGCCAACACAAAACCCATCACTAGGAGTCAACGTGGCATTTTTAAACCTAACCAAAAATACTACAATTTACTCACTCATGTCACAAAATCCCCCCTCCCTAGGAATCCAGTGTCTGCACTTAAGGACCCTAATTGGAAAATGGCCATGCATGATGAATATAATGCTTTAATTAAAAATGAGACGTGTGATTTAGTACCACGACCACCTGATGTTAATGTTATTAGATCTATGTGGATTTTTAGACATAAAGAAAAATCTGACGGTTCCTTTGAGAGGCATAAAGCCCGACTTGTAGGTGATGGTGCAGGTCAACAGGTCGGCATTGATTGTCGAGAAACTTTTAGCCCAGTTGTCAAACTGACTACCATTCGCACTGTTCTCAGTCTTGCTCTTTCTAAATCTTGGCACATTTATCAATTAGATGTCAAGAATACATTCCTCCATGGTGAACTCAATGAAACAGTTTACATGTATCAACCATTAGGATTCAGAGATTCTAAACATCATGATCATGTGTGTCGTCTTCGCAAACCACTATATGGGCTCAAACAAGCCCCTAGAGCTTGGTACAAGAGGTTTGCCGACTATACTTCATCGACTGGGTTTTACCAAAGCAAGTGTGATCACTCTCTATTCATCTACAAGAAAGACTCTCATCTAGCCTACCTTTTACTGTATGTAGATGATATCATCCTCACCACCTCCTCTGATGCTTTACGACAATCCATCATCTCTCTCCTCAACTTCGAGTTTTCTATGAAAGACGTAGGACATCTCAACTATTTCCTGGGTATTTCCGTCACTCGCCATAAGCATGGTCTATTCCTCACGCAAAAAAAATATATCGAAGACATCCTCTCACGAGCCGGCATGTCTTCATGCAAAACTTGTCCAACTTCAGTTGATACAAAATCCAATATGAGTGTCGCACATAGTATCCCGTATGAGGATCCGTCTCTCTACCATAGTCTTACAGGTGCCTTCTAGTATCTTACCTTCACACGATCTGATATCTCATATGTGGTTCAACAAATCTATCTCTTTATGCATAATCTGATGGACACCCACATGCATGCTCTACGCAGGATATTACGCTACATTCATGGCACAAAACACTACGGTTTACATCTCTATCCCTCATTTACTACTTCATTACTATCTTATACATATGCAAATTGAGGCGGATGTCCTGACACGAGAGGTTCCACTTTCGGCTACTGCATGTATCTTGGAGACAATCTACTTTCTTCGTCGTCTAAATGACAACCCACACTCTCACGCTCTAGTGCTGAAGCAGAATACCGTGTAGTTGCCAATATGGTATCTGAATCTTGCTAGTTACGAAACCTTCTGCTTGAGTTACAATGCCCTACTCATAAAGCCGCCATGGTGTACTGTGACAATGTTAGTGCCATCTACCTCTCAGGTAACCCAGTTCAACATCAACGAACGAAACACATTGAGATGGACATTCATTTCGTTCATGAAAAGGTCGCTCGGGGTCAAGTCAGGGTTCTCCACATCCCCTCGAAACATCAAATCACATATATTTTTACCAAAGGGCTTCCTCTCATAGTTTTTCAAGACTTCAGAGACATCCTCATCGTCCGTTCACCTCTCGCTTCAACTGCGGGGGAGTATTAAAATATCTCTATAATTAGTATAATTATTAGGATATATCTATAATTGGTATACATCATAATTGTATATTATTAGCCTCCAAATATAGACACTGTCATACTTGTATATAATGAGTATTCTTATCAATGAAAAGGCAGGGATTAAATTACTTACAAACTTCAATATAACACTACAAACTATTTCTCACCAACTTATCTAAAAAATGTTATTAATAAAAATATTTTAAAGCAATTATTCTCGAAAAGTATTTCTATAAATTGAGATTATTTTCTCCAAAAATTATGCAATTTAACTGATTGGGGACATATGCAAGTGATTAGCCTTTCCCAAAAAATCTAATCAACTATATAATTAAGATCAAACCATCGCTGCACGCTATCAAAATTGCCCTTCATTGTTACAATGTTTTACACTACACAAATAGCTCATTTGTATTTAATAAATGGTCCAATAAATCACATTTAGATGTCTAACCAACAATGACATGTGGCATAACTCACTTCACTTCAACATTTTCCTCCATTCAGCAAAATAATCTCTCTCTCTCTCTCTCTCTCTCTCTCCGTCAATAACAACCCTTTCACATTCTCGTATGCACAAAAGCAAGTTCTTAAAAATGAACTATATTTACTTACTTTACTGATTATTATCTCTAAATAATATTTTTATCTTTATGGTGCAGATGGTCGGCACGTGGTATGAGTTATAACAGATGTCCTAGACACTGTATTACCCAGTATCATAATCTCTTGGATCACCTTCGACCGACAGATGTATGACCATTAACCTAATTATTTCGTAATAATTTGTTAATTTCTTCTACCAAATTTATAATCTAACATATTTTCATATTTCAGTTCATTTGGCGTCCATATCTAAATTTGGATCATGACCATGAAATCAACAAACAAGACGCAACCGTTTGGATTGCATGCACACCGATCATAAGATTCACCACTGTGGAGATGCACAATAGTGATCATGTTAAATTGCAGTTCGGTATGCTTCAACATATCCCAGATCCCCTGGAAAACCTAAAAGAATGACATCTACGCAAAGTTAACGACCAATGGAACTTTAACCCATGGCAAAGCTTCGCTAGATCTGAGTGTCGCAAATGGAAGCACCACTATGACCATGCCTTAACTGACGATGTGATGTCAACTGAAGAAAAACCAAGTCGTAATTATATGGCTTGATACAGATCGGTTGTATTTGAGTTCATCGCCGAGGATATGTACCTATAAGACCCACGTCAGATAACTTACACACCAGAAGGCTCAACATCTAACCCCCAAAAACATTGTCATACCGGTTACTCACAACCCCCTATCCGTCAAACTTTCCAATCCACAAACACACAAACATACAACCATAACATGCCATACACCTAACCACAATACCAAGAGCATACCCCGTACCACCACCAACAACTAGATCATCATCAAGAGACCCAACATCGCTATGCACCCAACACGTCACCCTACCATAGTCGCCTTAGCCAAAATACTCAACGATCATTTAACATCAATCGTCATTTCTCCTACCATAGCCAAGAAGCCCAAACATCTCAAAACCAAAACCTTTAACAACCATATGTCTACCAAACACCACAACAATCATTTCAACCTTTCCTCGACGCATCACTCACACCAATGTCTCCATTCAATCGTCCCGGTCGCCCTCCAACAACTCAAACACAACCCAACTACTCTAGCATGGGTCATGAACTCAACTATGGCGATACCCCTTTGATGAATACAGAAGACTACGCTGATTTATCTGACTATCTGAGGCAATCTCCTGCAGTTGGTGGTGATGTTCTTGGGCCCTCAGATACTCAAACACCTGGGGTGAATCATCAACGTGGGTTAGGGCCACGAGTTCGGGTAGCTAGGGGATGTGGGACTGGAGGTCGGTTAGGTGATCTTGGTCATCGACATTAGTCTTTTTTGTATAAACGAGTATTAATATTAATATGAATTGGTCCGATTTCGACTTTATCTATCATGTAGAATATTTTTAAAAAAATTGTAAAACACACACAGGTGTCAGACCAATTGGCGCCTCCTTTAAAGCTTAACACATAAACGGAAATTGGATTGGTAACACAAGGAGCACTAGCCAATCCAATTGGCGTCCCCTCTCTAAGTTTAAGAGCAGACACTAATTGGTCTGGCGCCTCCTCTTCAAAGTGGGGTAGATTGGAATTTTTTTTTGAAAACAGAGTTATTTTGGGATTTTTTTTAAAAACATGGGTATTTGGGTAAAAAATTCTAGGAACTCACCACAATCTTTCCGAAATAAAATATTTGTAGGATTTATAGTTCGTACCTATTCATATAAAAAAATCAGTAAAAATTCTACTTGGAAAAAGAAATATAAGAAAAATGGTTATTAAGAAATACATGCACACTTTAGCTTTTCTAATATCCTCTCATGTCATATATAATTCTTCATATGGGTCAAGCATCAACATGCAAGGGCATGAAGTTAGTTAACAACATAAGTACAAAATAAAGTGTAAATTTTAAATTTGTCAGAGAGATAACAAAATATACAATTGGGAACACATGCATACCAGCCAACAACTCAGACTATTAACTTTGTCCTCATAAAAAATTCTCAATTTTTTATGAGGACAAAGTTAATAGTCTTAGACGTATAAGTTACCTGTAATCTGCCCTGATGTCAAATGTAAGTATAAATTATAATCTAAGATGGGAAGTGAATTAGATTATCCGACATTTTTTTAATTTATATATATTATGAGCGATAGAAAATTTGTTCGTATTTTTTCGGAATTGTTATGAATGTTAAAGTGCAAAAAATAAAAGCAGAAAAATAAAGAATACAAAGATATATCCTGATTCCCCTTTTCAAACAAGGGTACTTCAGTCTCCTCACACCCCATGAGAGATTTCACTATGTTAGATATGTTACAATCACTTCACTGGACTCTCTTAACTGTCTAACACAATCACAATTGCACACAACCTTCTGATTTTACACTTGAATAGAAAGAACACTACTTTCTAATACAGCACAATGATCACTAAATACTTTGTGATCAAAACCAAAATTTGAATAAGATATGAAGTTTTTACACTTGAATAGAAAGAACACTACTTTCTAATACAACACAATGATCACTAAACACTTTGTGATAAAAACCAAAATTTGAATAAGATATGAAGTTTTTGCACTTGAATCAATTATGTAAAAATTGATTTTCCCTTCCAAATATTACAATTCACTATGTATAAGACTTTAAGGGCTTAGAATTGAATATGGAACTTTCAATGAAACTTTAAAAATTATGTAGTAAGTTTCACAAAGTTTAGACTCAAATCACTTAATGATAAAAAAAATTGACATTTGAATTGATTAGAAGAGGTGAATTTTAAAAATCATAATCTATAGCTATTTATATTTGAAATGCACCTTTTGGAAGCAGTACAAAATCATGAAGCATTGACATGATTCATGAATGAGGTTCAGAAAATGTTGGATTCAATATGAGTTTTGAAAATATGTTGTTGGTTCAGTGGTAACCGATTACCCTAATATTGTAACCGGTTACATATGTAACGTATAAAAAAAATTGTTCCTGTAATCGGTTATAGGTTTTATGTAACCGATTACAACTATTTGAAAATATGAAGAAACAACTTGTAACAACATAACTTGATTTCAAATGTCTTTAAAAGATGCATTGATGATTGGATATGAAAAACGTATGATTTGTTCTGAGCTTATAAAGTGATATATATAATGTAATTGTGATTGGTACCTTTTTCTCAAGATCAATTCATCTTTGTCCAATATCTATACTTGAGTACCAAACTTTGACATAATAAATTTCTTGAAACTTTGAGATTTCTTCTTTGATAATGCATTTGAACTAATTTTTTTGTCTTCATCAAAACATAAGATAACGATGGAAGCTTGTCTTTGCACACATTGCCAAACATACTTATAACCCATTGAAATCTAATTTTATAAACTCAATAAATTCACCTCAAGATGCAAAACACACTCAAACCTCTCATCTATTATTTATTCGATCTAAAGAATGTTGAAAGAATCACGGTGACTAAGATGCAAAAATTAAAAAGTTCACATCTTTATTAAGTTTAGATTTTCATACCTTTCGAAGAATGAAAATGAATAATTCTCGGTTTTCGTCCTCGTCCGTCTTTTTTCCGTTCGTGTTAGTCTTCTAAAAATCTAGTGTTTCACACTCTTTATTGTCTTCTATTCATTATTGTTTGTGGCTCAATTTTCGTCTTTGCAGCAATGAAGGATACTAAGGTTCACTCTTTTGTCTCTTTTATTGTTTTTCAAATAATAATAATTTAAAGGTAAATATAAAATCTATGTCATATTACATTATTTCAACCCGGTTATAACAAATGTACAACTTAACAAAGGATTAAATTAGCTAATTGATTTTTCTTTTTTAGAAAATAAAAATAAAATATTAAATTAAATTAAGAGAGTAAAAATTCATTAAACCTAAAATTAATGACAAAGTAAGACTAATAAATTAAGGCAGTATATAAAAATGATTTTCTAAAAATTTGAAACAAATGTCATCATCATTATTTCAAACAAAATCCATAAAAATGATTAAAATATTTTTTTTTTCTCAAAAAAACTATAACAAATGCACCATCGGTTCCTTATTCTTAAGAAAAAATTAAAAGTGATTAGAATTAGCTTTAATTTTGAAATAAAAAATGATTTTTCCAAAAAAATTCTTAAAATTTTAAATAAATATTATAATTTTCAAATACTATAATTTTTTTTTTTACTTGTGATTATAAAAATAATTATTTATATGCACCGACCAGTCACACGTTATTTTAAAAAAATATTTGACTTTTGCTTGTTCTCTCTAAAATAATGCAATTAAATTACGATATAAAAAAGTATTTTCTAAAATGTATTATTTAAAAAAAAGATTTTTCTTAAAAAGAATTATAACAAACGCACCCAAAATCCCAACATTCTCTTTGCACAATTTCCTGGTTATATACTACATTAATATTGTTCTGGTTTTGTCCCAAAATTTTGCATTTACCATTACCAAACTGATTTTTTACGTTATTACCAGTCTGGTTCAAATAACAACTTCAATAACAGCTTATTTGCCACCATCTTTCCTGGAATAATAGACAAGACAAGCCTCACCTTTGGATCTCAAACATTCTTGAGATACAAATTCATTAATTTGATTTTAAGGTATGAAAATCGGTTCCTTGATTCTTAAGTTATTTGATATTTTTGCTTATTAATTAAATGTATCTTCCTATTCTTCTTGTTTAATCTATCATATTATTATCTTGGATTTATGTGCCGCACGTTAATCTTTCCAATTCTTAATCAAAGATAAATGTTGATACTACGTTCTTTCCTAGGTTGACCAATTTTTTGTTGTAACCCTTTTTATTATTTTGTTCAGAGAAGGGGATGGATGAAGAAGTTTTTTTTGGCATGTTCAATACAAGGAAAACAGCATTGGTGAAACAGTTGATTGTCATTGCTATGATGGCTATGTTTGTTGCAGATGCAGCTGATACAAATGATGTTTATAGTCCATGTCTTGATGCTAAAGTTCAGAAAGGAGATGGTTTTACCTTTGGCATTGCGTTTTCTAGCAAGCAAGCTTTCAATCCGGATAACGGTCCACAGCTTTCGCCTTGTGACTCTCGCCTCGACCTTCCAAAGAAAGGAGCACAACTTGCTGTGTTTAGGCCGATGGTGGACGAAATCTCCCTGCTTACAGTTAACAGGAGCACGTTAGACCTGGTAGGTAGTTTTATGGCTCGTTATTCAAATCGGATGTTTCGTGTATATACGAGATGTTCGTTACAAGACTCATCGTTTGTTTGGGGTTTTATCAGGCTGCAACTGGTGGATATATGGTGGCATTTGCAGGACAGAAATATGCAGCAAGATCACTACCGATTATGTTTGCCGACAACAGTCACATAATTATCAGTTTCACTTTGGTATCATTTGACATGGCATATCTGTTCTTTTGTATGAAGAAGATTTTCTCTAGGTTTGTAATTTTAAATTTGGGTGCTGTTTGATTAACAGGTTCTTGAATTTCAAGAGGGAACTCTTCAAAACTTGTTCTGGAAGAGTTTCGGTTGTGATTCATGTTCCGGTGGAAGCATTTGTTTAAATAATCAAGACTGTGCAGTGCCGAGCTCAAAGTGTCAAAAGAATGGCGACACAGCTTGCAATATCAGCATACAGTTGACATTCTCAGGGACCGACAAGAATCTCGATGCGCTAAATTCTTGGTATGAAGTGAAAAATCTACGGCAGTACTCCCTCACCGGTCTATTCTCCAATCTTCGTGATTCTATTATATGACCATACAACAAGTTTTTCGAAGTTTCTAGTTTATATGCATATGAGAGACTGTAAAGATATTCAAAGTCTACAGTATATCACTCTGTTAAGTTTGTATAACCGCAAATTCGGGATGAATAATCTAATGATGAGTTTCTTATACATTTTTCACTCTAAGTTTCATGTAAGAATATTCCATCTTTAGTTTTATGAGCTCATCAAATTGACTATCAAAATAACTCTTTAAGCTGCATATCATTGTGTGAGACGAAAATTGTTGCACAACAGCTAGATCCCTCAAGACAAGTTATTTATTTACCTTAGGCATTTTTAGGCTCAATTATAACATCGAAACCGAATTCTTTTCCTGCTCTGAATGACTTTTTGAGTTCTTGGACCGTTTGAATAGTGCTAACCTTCTTGTCCTCGGCATCCAAGTTTTCCTGGAATTGAGAAATCAAATGTGAAAATAAGTTTATGTATGTATCCATGACAGACACATATGGAGGAGAAGAATCACTCGCCTTTTTTACATATTCAGCCATGGTACAATTGAGTATCTCTTGTATTGCAAACTTAGTGACGCGATCTTCCCCAAGCATCTCTAAAAGGAAGCTTTTTGGGATCTGCATGGATTTCCTAACCGAGTTATCTTCCACGAAGAGTAAAACATATATAATCATGATCTAAGGATGTTCTGTTGCATACATCAGTGCTCAAATATTAAACTTTATTGGAAATTGCGCACCTTTGATGATTTCCCTGAAGCAGTTCACACGTCGCAAGGCAAGTACAAAGTAATTAAGTTAAAATCCATGAACTTGAATTTCATATGTTGATGAAATTATGAACTATATATAATGAACAGAAGACTAAATCACGGGTAAAATAATATCAACAGCGAGAAAAAAATAGGCAGCGTCTCTCGATATAACTGCCAAGCATTAACGAAAGTCTAGTTTCATATCATATACTGGTACTCTTATCATTGGCTGCATATTTGATATCAGAGACATTTGAGACTGAAGGAGAGGGCCAATTGGATGGAGGTTGAGGACCGATATTTAACAGAAATTCCACAAGGTGGATTTTTTCACTAACGAAATAAATGAAGTATTAAAATCCTCTTACAACTATAAAGTGCATAGTATCAATCTTTATCAATAACGAAGCTTTTTACCTCCTTTTCGCATGCGAAATCCAGGAACTGGCGGTGCCTTACGACCTAAGTTAACGAGAATTCGGTCAAATACCTTCTGTGTTTGATCACCATTCAAGTTCACTCTTAGCTGCCATTCAAACCACAAGGTTACGAGATCAAGCCCCCAAAAAGAAAACATAAACTCAACACGATGCAATAATTTAAAGAAACACCTCACAATTATTTCACATGAAATAAACAGGATGCTAAATCGAAAATAGCAACTTGTTTATATTTGAAACCGCAGTTTGCTTGAAATACACATATATGATTTTGATAGAAGTTTAAAAATTCAGAGACATTTCGAATTTCTAGATTGGAGTTAGTTCTTGGTGAATGTTTGTGACTCACTTGTATCTTATCTTCATCCCGTGGTTCTTGTACAAGTACTGTGGCATCAGTTAAGAAGACTGAAATATCATTTGAATCTGTAATTGATGCTTCTAAACCTAAAATTAAAAAGCGAGAGCATAGGATTAGTTTATAAACATATATAGAAAGCAAAAGATAATAAAGCTCAGAATAACCTGAATTAACAGCTGAAATTGGCGTAGAGAGAATACGTAAGCTGCAAAGAAAAAAAAAATAGTGAAATTATGAAACTTCAAGTAAGGAGTGATGATGAAGTGAAATCGGTACCTTGTTGTTGTTCTCCATGGGGAGAGGGAGAGAGAAAAAGTGGCTGGTTTTGGTATTGAATTTGGAGCGGCGAGATTGGCGTAAAAGTTTGGAGAAGTGAATGAAGCAATTCCTGTGAGTGTAATGGAGTTGGAGGCACCAATCATCATCGTCTCTCTCTTTCTTTTACGCTATCGAGTGCCTTATCCGTTTTAATTTTGCGGTTTTGACATAGCATTAACAAAGTACGGCCACTCGATCAACCAATTCGACTTATTTCCGGTTTTTCAGTTATGGATAGCGGTGGGAATATAAAAAAACTTAAGTTTTTTATAAACATATTTAGTAAAAAAAACTAAATCTCATACCGTATAAAAAAGTTTTTTAAATCTATTATGCTGACCTGAATTCTTTTATTAATATTAATATATTAAATATTTTATTTTGGATTAAAATGTAAAACTTATTTATTTTGAACAACTTATTACACGTGTGAGCAATATCATAAATTGTTTTTATAAATTTTCTTAAATAAATTTATTTACAAAATTTATGTTATTAAGTAAGCTTAGATAAATCAATGTAAACAAATTTTTATTATTATTGTTTTTTTTTTAATTTTTTAGTCTATAAAAATATTAATTAAATTATTTATTTATATATATTCAAATAAAATATGCTTTTAACTAGATTTTCAGGTCAATTAGGCATTCGAAAAGGCAATACACAAGTAAAAATAGGAATTTTTTTATTTTATTCTATGGGATGGAAAAACAAACACTCTATGGAAAATCCAAAATACCCTTTAGATTTCGGAGATGCATCTCTGGACGCACCTTGTCTTTATTGGAGGAGTTTTTTTCCACTAGAGAGCATTGAACATTGTGGGACTTCTTCTTTTAGAGCAACACCTTTGTGAGAGACACACCACATATTCACCTAAAACCTTAAAGTCATAGGTGAGTGGGTTCTCTCACTTATAAATTCTCAAGTCTCCACATTATCAACCAATGTGGGACTATTATCCACACTACTTACACTTGATATATTCTCAACACTCCCCCTCAAGTGTGAGTCCACAATGCTCCCCCTTAAGTGAAAGCTATACTTACTTCTCTTGTATCGCACAGAACGTTTCTTATTCACCACACTGGAGTCGTTGACACTCTTCAACGGAACGTTTCTTATTCACCACACTGGCGTCGTTGACACTCTTCAACGGAACGTTTCTTATTCACCACACTGGCGTCGTTGACACTCTTCAACGGAACGTTTCTTATTCACCATCTTGGCGCCGTTGACTTTCGATACAAGTAAACCGGTCCCTTTCTGAAACCAAAGGCTCATGATACCATTATTGGAAGAGTTTTTCATTAGGGAGCATTGAACATTGTGAGACTTCTTTTCTTTTAGAGCAACACCTTTGTGAGACACACACCACATATTTGTTGGTGCAAAGGTAGAATGAATGATGAACGGAAATATTCTATTAAGAGAATGACGGCTACAAAACATGATAAAAGTTACAATGATTGCCACCCTATTTATAAGCTAAAACTAGGGTTACTAGAATAGGATAAAATACTAAAATACCCTCTAACAAACTTAGGGGCTAAGAAAATAGTACAACTAATAAATATGAATTACTTCTAATTGTCGCACCTCAAAAATGATGATAATGCGATCCCTCGCGATAGGACGCGGAAAAAAATGTTAGTTCGAACAGAGTCGCCACCGAACTTTATTCATTCCAATGAAGGAATAGGAAAATATCGAGAAAACCTTTAGAAATAAGAATAGTGGTCGTCGCAACCATATTCGGGTTCGGGAGTCGATTACGCAAGGGGAAGGTATTAGCACCCCTCACGTCCGTTGTACCCAACGGGAACCTCTTAGTCTGATTTTGCTATTTGACTGTTAATTGACTGTTTATCTGCTTGCTTCGAGTAATTAGAATTGATGGTAGATATGGATGAAGACCTCAGGAGGGGGAAATGGGAGGTTTTTTATTAGTGTGCTCGCGAAGATACAGCAATCTCCTGCCTACGTATCCTTATAGTGCAATAAGGAAATCAGAGCATTCGTAGTTCGGGCTACTACGAATATTTGGTGGGTTTTGTTTTGATGAACGACTGTGTAGGTCGGCGTTCTAAAGGCTAAACGCTGGCTTGTCTACTCTCGGGGGAGGCTTAAGCACTGGTTTGTTGTGCGCATTAGAAAGGATTAACAGTGTTCTTTTTGAAAGGGTTTTGGTCACGCGGGGGTGACAGGTTAAATTGATGTGTTTGGGTTTGATTGGTTTCGATCGCTCGGGGGCGAGAAATTAGGTTGATTTGTTGGAGATGTTTTTGAAGAACGACGAAAGATTGAGCAATGTGGTGTACACCAATCGTCCAATTCTTTCGAGGAATAATAAGGCGTACGCCTTCTATTCCCTTTTTCGTTCGAATTTTTATCGAAAGTTTGTTTGTGGATGTTGAATACGCACGGTAGTGAGGCGTACGCCTCCTACTTGCTTTATTCAAGGAATAACGAGGCGTACGCCACCTATTCCCTTATCCAAGTTTATTTAATGTGTTTTGGTCGGAAGTCGATAATTTGTGCAATATGGCGTACGCCAATTATCCAAATAATCGAGAGATTGTGAGGCGTACGCCACCCATCTCTTATCATCCGAAGTTTAATTTTAAAAAAAGATATGTTTGGATATCGTATTCGATTCGCGAGAATAGTTTGAATTTTGGATTGGTAGGTTTAGATTTGTCGATGATTTGAGCTTACTCGTTTGTGTTTTAAGTTTGATGACGAAGATTCGAGCAATGTGGCGTACGCCAATTATTCGAATAATCGAAAGATAGTGAGGCGTACGCCTCCTATCCTCTTTTCATCTGAAATATGGAATTAAATGGTTGTAGAATTTGTAGTTGATTTAGAGGATGTGATTTGAATGTGTATAATCGTGGTTTAATTTTGATGACGAAGATTCGAGCAATGTGGCGTACGCCAATTATTCGAACAATCGAAAGATAGTGAGGCGTACGCCTCCTATCCTCTTTTCATCTGAAATATGGAATTAAAAGGATTTGGGATTTGTGGTTGATTTAGAAGATGCGATTTGAATTATTATGGTTAAGGGTTTCATTTGAATGACGAAAATCCGAGCAATATGGCGTACGCCAATTATTCGTATAATCGAGAGATAATGAAGCGGATGCTCACTATTCTCCTTTTCATCCAAAGATTAATTAAGAGGATTTTGTAGAAATGATTTAAAATATTATGATTTGAAGTCTTTGGTTTGAATGATTTGAATTTGGAAATTATATTTGATTTTGAAAAATGATTTGAATTTGCGTGACTTAAGATTTAATCGGGTGACAAGAACTCGCGCAATATGGCGTACGCCAATTATTCGAGTACTTGAGAAATAATGAAGCGTACGCTTCCTATCTCCTTTTCATCCCAAGTTTATGTTTAAGAGAAAATTCTTTTGAAATTGAGTTGGTTTGGAAAATGGTTTGAGTTTATGAATGAAATGAATTTTGTTTTGTGTATTATTTCATCTACTCGATTAATCAATAATCAAGTAGGTTTCATTGTAAGGAAGCCCAAGAGTAAGCTATGTGAGGTTGATGGCGATGCGAAGAGCAATCGACTTACAAGGGTGTTTGAAAGTGGGCTCGATATTTAAATCGAGAATTGTTGTTTGTGTTTTTTTGAAATTGGTTTGAAAGTGGTTTTGAATTGATAAGATTGAAATGAATTTTTGTTTTGCAAGAGGTTGACATCATGATAAAATAATCCGGTCAATATTTAATTAATGAAGTATTTGATTGGAATTGAAACAAACTACCTAATTGACCAAAAAAATTCCAAATCAAAATTATATGTTAAATAAAATTCCCAAGGTAATCAATCATCACGACCAAGTGATTTAAACAAAATCTGAATCAATCAATTACTAAAACAAGTTTGATTTAGGAGTGACTAAAACCAAGTGGATACCATGTGCTTAAAATATTAAAAGTCCTGTGTACTTGCAAGTCGAACAAAAATTATCATGGAATTGGCACCACTTAGAAACCACCCAAGGTTATACATAACATATCAACTGAACCTTCACACAATGCCATATGCTTAAAATGGATTTATTACTAATCATGTATTTGAGAAGATATTTATAACGTTGTGACTCATCACTTATACCAGGTTATGCTAAGATGATTAATAGATACTCAAGAGAGAGAATAAAAATAAAATAACAAAACCTTAAACTATGCTCCAAACGAAGCATTAACGATGGCCAACATATATCGTAAGAACAGCTGCACATAAAACTCAACAGGAAATGCGACGTAAATTCAAAACGGGAAACAAACGCAGTATCCATAACATCATACATCTGTTACATAGTTAACCGAAAAAATGCTCAGCAAAGTGAAAGAATAAACAACAACAAACAGAAGGAGACCCAATGAGAAATTGAAATCGACTAGCCAGCACGCGACCCAGCATACGTAAATTAGAACGAACCGGTAACGAAATTAACACTGTAAATCAAAATGCAATAAAACTTATTTTGAGTCGTTACCCCTATCAATCAAATTTCAGCAATCTAGTGAGCTTGTTGGAAATGCTTGAAATGGAATCGGTTGCATCATGTTTATTGAAAACACCAGAAAAGAAAATAACGCAGCTTACAAACAAAATGAACATTTAACAATGCAACCGGTTTGAAATCAAAATCCAGATGGTAGGTATCACCAACAGTATAATATCAAGCCAATAGTAATGCAAACCGTTACCGTAACCGCAATGCTGAACCAATGTTGCAACCCTGGAAAGAAGTTGAGTTGATGAAAGGGTTGGTCAAAGTTACTCGCTTGGTGCCGTTTGAATGCTAGGTCACGATCCGGAGCTGGGAATCACAAACCATGAATCTAACCTCACTGAGTCGAATCTTGGATTGATAAAGAATGGCCTCTCTGCTTTAGTAACTCAATCGTGAGTGACTTCCATACTTGAGCAAGAATGAGTGACGGTTGTGGGTGTTTTGACGGCGGAGCAAAAGAGTTGCAATAGCGAAGGAGAACGAGGGTTTTGGGAGTATTTCTCACGTGCTTGCCGTCAAAGGAGTTGTAGAGGGTCGATTTGGTGGGTCACGGTTGCTGACGGTGGCGCGATGGATGATGAAGGTTATGGTGGTCGTGAAGGTGGTTCACGGTGAGGGTTTGATGATTAGAGTGGTAGATAGGGTTTGAAGCGGTTGATGACGAAGGAGAAGAGGGTTTCAGTGATGGTGGTTGCGGAGATGGAGAGGATGAAGAGGATTCGGTGATGGTGGTGGAGTGTGAGCGAGAGAAGGGTTTGAGCGATGTGTTGAGCGGCGAAGATGAAAGGATTTTCGTGAGTAGCAGAAAGAGAGTGAGCGCTTTTTTTTGTGCTGAGTGTTTTGTGAGGAGTTTTTAGTGTGAGTAAGCGAGGATGAGGGTGAGATGAAGAATCGTTTTTTTTTTCAGAGAGAAAATGTGTGTGCGGTTTTGTGAGTGATGAGTCCTCTTTTATGATGAGAGTGAGGTTTTGAATTTGTACAGAATGGAGAGGATCATGGAGTGCCATCCTGAGTGGGGAGGAACGTGAGAGTTTGTTGGGAGTGGAGAGGAATGAGGTACGTGTGTGAGGTGAGTGATGTACAAGCTGGTACTGAGTGAATTTTTTTGTTTTTAGTGGATTGGAGGATCCAATGTAAAAAATGTATATTTTTTTTATACACTTATTATTTATTTAAGAAATAATATCATAAAAAAACTAACTAATAATTAATTTTAAACTAACTAATATTTAAAAAAACTAATTAATACTCAATTAAATAATTAATATTTAAAAGAAACTAACTAATTTTTAATATCATTCTAAAAAATATTTGACCAATTAAAAAAATAAAAATCGAGTACAAATTTAATTCGGAAAAAATTAAACCAATCACACTAAAATTGTCAGCACAAAACCTATTATTTGAAAAAACACCCTTTCTTCAAATTTTAACGATTTGACCGATTTGTCTGTATTCTCAAATAAATTCATTCTGACTGACATTTCAGGTATTATTCATGATGCAAATGTGTGTCATGTTATGCATATGATGCTAAATGAAAAATGAAATAAATTCTATGACAATTTAAATATGCCCGGACAAAATTGGGGTACGACAGCTGCCCCTATTTAATTATCTTGAATTAGAAGGTAAGAATGACAATGGTCATCATACATTCGTGGTGGAAGGTAATTAAATACGAAAGGATCCAAATTTTGTCCTTTGGAGTGCAATGGAGAGATGCAGATGAAAATGCAATGGATACCAAGGTAATAAGGGTAGAATGCCAAATCAATGCCAACCCTCGAGTCGACATTCAAATCTTGCACATGTCATTTCTGATGTAAAGATAACACTGTACATGTTTTCTGGCACCAAAAGGATGATGGTTACGATGGATACAACAACGATCCTGCTATCACCAAAAGGATGAAAGCTAGACACAATCCAAAGATTTTCATCACCGAAAGGATGATGTCCGTCACCAAAAGGATGAAGGTTATTCTGATAAAGTTTCCATTAACAGAGAGTGTAATATCAAGGCTACTTCCAAAAGGATGATAGTTGACTCATCAACTTCAAAGATCACCGTTACCAAAAGGATAAAGGTAAGATCCCACAACAAAACTTGTTATCACCAAAAGGATGATAATAAGTCAAACAACTTCAATGATCACCATTCACCAAAAGGATGAAGGTATAACAAAACAAAACTTGTTACCACCAAAAGGATGGCAATAAGTCGGAACTCAATGATCACCATCACCAAAAGGATGAAGGTGTAATTAAAAACACAACTTGTTATCGCCAAAAGGACGATAATAAGCACTCAACGCAATTGATCGCCATCACCAAAAGGATGAGGGTAAGATCAAGACACAAACTTGTTATCACCAAAAGGATGATAATAAGCACACACGCAATTGATCACCATCACCAAAAGGATGAAGGTAAGATCAAGACAAACTTGTTATCGCCAAAAGGATGATAAGAAGCACACACGCAATTGATCACCATCACCAAAAGGATGAAGGTAGGATCGAGACAAACTTGTTATCACCAAAAGGATGATAAGAAGCACACACGCAATTGATCACCATCACCAAAAGGATGAAGGTAGGATCAAGACAAACTTGTTATCACCAAAAGGATGATAAGAAGCCAACAATCACCATCACCAAAAGGATGAAGGTATTGTCAAACGACAAAACTTGTTACCACCAAAAGGATGATAATAAGCACACACGCAATTGATCACCATCACCAAAAGGGTGAAGGTAAAATTAAAAGACACAACTTTTATCGCCAAAAGGACGATAATAAGTCAACAATCACCATCACCAAAAGGATGAAGGTATTGTCAAACGACAAAACTCGTTACCACCAAAAGGATGATAATAAGTCACACACACAATTGATCGCCATCACCAAAAGGATGAAGGTAGGATCAAGACACAAACTTGTTATCACCAAAAGGATGATAAGAAGTCAACAATCACCATCACCAAAAGGATGAAGGTATTGTCAAACGACAAAGCTCGTTATCACCAAAAGGATGATAATAAGCACACACGCAATTGATCACCATCACCAAAAGGATGAGGGTAGGATCAAGACACAAACTTGTTATCACCAAAAGGATGATAATAAGGACAGAACTTCAAAACTTGTTATCACCAAAAGGATGATAATAAGCTGAAACAGACTCAATGATCGCCATCACCAAAAGGATGAGGGTAAGATCAAAACAAAACTCGTTATCACCAAAAGGATGATAATGAGCCCATAACTCAAATGGTCACCGTCACCAAAAGGATGAAGGTAAGACCAATAACAAAACTTATTACCACCAAAAGGATGATAATAAGTCAAAACTTCAAAACTTGTTATCACCAAAAGGGTGATAATAAGTCGATAGTCACCATCACCAAAAGGATGAAGGCACTACAACACAACAGAACTCGTTATCACCAAAAGGATGATAATGAATCAACAATCACCAACACCAAAAGGATGAAGGTGGAAACATCTCTTCGAAACTTGTTACCACCAAAAGGATGATAACAAGTTATAATAACTTCAAATATTGCTGACACCAAAAGGATGACAGTGGGATTGGACTTTTCAAATGTCACCATCACCAAAAGGATGATAGCTTAAACCAAACTCCGTAATCTCTATCACCAAAAGGATGATTTTAGATTAAACTGGACGTCATCACCAAAAGGATGATGATTGAACCAGAATGACAAGGATTGCTTATCACCATAAGGATCGCCGACACCAAAAGGATGACGGTAGGCTGTAATAATTGTAGAGGTCACCATTCACCAAAAGGATGAAGGTTAGACCAAAACTTCACGGATCTTCGACACCAAAAGGATGACGGTAAGATCACAAATGTCAAGGATTTACCATTACCAAAAGGATAACGGTTACCATAAACAGGATGATGATCAATATTTCTCCTCAATGGACTTTCACCAAAAGGATGATAGTGAGAAAAATATTGGGAAAAATAAGGCTACTGTCAATGTTCAGTAAACCTGACTTGCTAGGTAGTGTTGGAACATTGCTGGATAAGATTTGCTCAGGGTATCGACAACAAAAGGTTGCAAGACCAATATTCTCTGGGGAGGTGTAGTTTCTGTTAACAAAAGGTTATAGGAAACGACTCATTGAGGGACGCTCAACGTGAAACAAGGTAAGTGTTTAAAGAAACAATGTTTGACTTAGCTGAGGATATCATCTTATCAACAAAAGGTTGAAAGATGTAACTCAATGGGGAACGCCTGATGGCAGGGTATGCACTTACTCAGAGAAAAACAATGTCTCAACTGAGGGTTGGCCTGGATGCCTGCGACTAAACCTTGGATTATGGTTCGTGCTATATGCATAAATGATATGTATGCGTTATGTATGCATATGATGCATGTTTGAATGCAAAGGATGGTCGGTTTGCTTGGGATTGGCCCCCCTTTCAAAGGCGATGTATTTATTGGAAACCAATGCTGGTTGTATTTGATTTTGTGCGGATGCCAGCAAGGTGGGCTTTGGCTTTTCTGGTAATTGTCAATGTGGATTGAGCTATTAATTAGTGAAAGGATCTGACTTCCCGACACTCGGTAGTTGAGGATGTGACGAACACGCAATAGATGTGAATACTCATGGTGCCCCAAGTTTGACCTCTTGCTGATATGTTGTGTATTTGTCTTCGAGAAGATCTCAGTTCTTCTTTTGATGCATCTGGTCAGCCTGTAATTGAGCATAGCGACGTGATCAACGCATGATGGTTGTGCTTTTGACGTGCCCTAAGGATTCTTGTCAACACATGATGTTGTACTGGTATGAACTTTCGACATCTTGGTTGTGAATTCAAACAGTCACTAATGTCTTGATGCAATCTTCTTGACTGACTTGAAGATATGAAGGGAAACTGCCCCTTGCAACTTGTCTTGCCCCTGGTTGGCCCTCGAGGGACTTGCCCCTGATGGGTTGAGTACTAAAGTGTTTTTCCTCCTTGATCAACCGATGCTTGGAGATTTTCTTTATACTGATCAAAAGATGCCATGCCCCTGATTTATGAGATGGTCTTGATTCGTGTCAGCACCAACGATCAAGTACCTCTTGAATTGCCCCTTGTTGGAATTTTCTTGATGTCAAGTACTGACTAATAATTAAGAATTGTTATCCAAGAAATGGTGATGTTAATGCAACAGTTATGCAAGTTTTGAAAAACAATCATTCATAAGTGTTGTGGTAGTGTGTGGCGAGTGGATCATGTGTCCAAACGCGGTGCTTGATTTAGCTAGTGTGTGAATGATATAGTGAGGAGAGAATATTAACAAATCTCTAGGAGTCAGTTTACTCAACCTTGCTATAGTACGCTTTCAGAATAAACCCTACTTCAATTAGGTCTTTTGAGGGTTGTAACGTGGCTGGGTTCATGGTTATTGAAACGAAAGGATATAAGGCTCAAAGTTTATTTTAACCCACCCCTTCTTCATGATGATCTCCAATCCTACGTTCAGTTAATCCGGCACACACTTACTTTTGCGAGTGTAAAGATGGTGATTCAAGGTCTCTTGGAATGGCAGCCACCTTATTTCGTTTTTTTTTGGATGTCGGTGACCCTTTGATTTTGGTATGGTGGTCACTGAATCTTGTTTTGTTTTGTTGGAGACTTTCATTGTCTCTTTTCGATTTTTGTTTTGATCCCTAACTTTTGCATGGACCGCTTTGTTTGAAGCTTTAGTCCATCGGGATTGCCCCTGTTTTTGCCTAAGTCTCCTTTTAGGGTGGTGGACTTAGCGGGCTCTTTTTTGTTTTTGATTTTTTTTTTTTTGAAATTGTGACTGCCAAGTCATTGGTCATTGCATAACAACCGACATAAAATTTGGATTTGTATGGTTCTTTCGACACTTCAGGATGTGGGCGAAGAATGTCATATGGTTGATCCTTGTATGGGATATTTCATCTTTGTAATTCATATGTGTAATCAGATTAACTGAACACTACCCTGTCCCAGGTTAAGCGTAAGGGTTGTTTAGATCCGAAAGAAACTCCTACTTCTAGGCTCGAAGTGGTTGACTAGGGATTAACTCCTTATCTCTCCAGTGTTTGGGATTTTGAAACAATGCCTGTACATCATTAGCAGGATTTTATCCGAAAGCATTCAATCAGCAATTATGAGTATTTTGTTTTCGTCATCCTCCTTCCAACATTTACTAACGATAGTGTGATGAAGAAAGTGAGGTGAAAAAGTATGTGTTTGTGATTTGCAAATGTGACAAATGAGTGAATATGAAAGATTGATTCAAAGCATGCATAACCATCCCATTAACAAAACCAAATACAAATAACAATGTTTAAAGCGTACAGTACTTAGACAAACAAGATCAAATTACAAGAATGCAAAATGGTAAAAATGGCATCAGGATTGCCTTCATTCAAATGAACAAGCCTTCATCTCTGGGTTCTTCAGCGGAATTGCTCTGCTTGTTTAGGCCGGTGGGAAGCTTTACCTTCGAGCTTCACTTGATTCTGCATGCGCTGGCATGGGATTTGTTGCGACGGTTGGCCTCACTGGCGTGAATGTAAGTGCTTTACTATCAATCAGGTCTTGGACATTGTGCTTGAAAGCCTTACAGTTCTCTATTGTGTGCCCTGGGACACCCATGTGATACTCACAGTGAGCATTGGCATCATAGCCTGGAGGATATGGTGGAATTGCAGGTGTTATCTCCTTCAGAACAACCGATCCATCTTTTAGCAGGTAGGGAAGGATCTTGCTATATGATACTGGCAAGGGATCGAAATGTCTTTCTGGCCTTCTTGCCCTCTGTTGATTAGGTTGATGTTGTTGAGCACGTTGTTGTTGATTCTGATGCGGCTGTTGGTAAGCCGGCTGTTGATAAGGCTGTTGATATGGTCGCTGATGTGGAGGTTGATACGGTGGCTGATATGGTGTCGGGACGACAGCGGCAACCTGATCATAAGGCATAGGAGCATATGGAGGTGCCCTATATCCTCCTCCTCCCATTACAGCATTGGTTTGCCCTTCTGGCTTCTTTGGGAGATTGGGATATGGTTTCTTCATCCCACTTGAAGCATTAGCAGTGCAAGGTAGTTTCCCCTTCTTGATCTGGCTCTCAATCCGTTCTCCCACGGAGACGACCTCAGCGAAAGTTGGAAAACTGGATCCTACCATCTTCTCCATGTATTGGGTATGCAGAGTTCCCATAAACATGTCAATTAGCTCTTTGTCAAGGAGAGGAGGTTGGACACGAGCTGCAAGCTCTCTCCACCGTTGTGCGTATTCCTTGAATGACTCATTGTTGCGTTGAGTCATATCTTGCAGCTGTGTGCGATTGGGTGCTAGATCAGTGTTGTATTGATAATGCCTGAGGAAAGCTTCAGCAAGGTCTCTCCATGACCGGACCTGACCTCTCTCCAGTTGCATGTACCACTCCAAGGATGCCCCACTGAGGCTATCTTGGAAGTAATGAATCAGGAGTTGATCATTACTGATGTGGGCAGCCATTTTGCGACAGTAGGCTCTAAGGTGAGTTCTCGGGCAACTGATTCCCTTGTACTTGTCAAAGTCTGGGACTTTGAATTTTTGCGGAACCACCAAACCTGGCACCAGGCACATATCAACAGCGTCCAAACCGGGAGTAGTGTGAACCTCCAAGGACTTAAATTTTTCCTCCAAAGCATGGAGTCTATCAACAGCTGGGTCTGGGAGACCTCCAACAACAGGTTTGACAAGTTGTGGCATGAAGAAGGCGTCATATGGATCTTCATCACCCATCACTGATCCGTGTCGAGCAGATGTAGCAGAATGCTCGTGGGGGTTCACGTTGTCCATGGGAACAGGAATGGGGATCGGTCCTCCTCTAGGATGGGCGGGATTACCATCAAGGTTAGTTACTCCAGGGATGCTAAGTGATGGCGATCCAAACTCGGCAGCAACTTTCCTAGCTTCAGCGTTAGTCTCAGCATCCTTCTCCTTTTGGGCCAAGAGTAACATGGTTTCCAGCAAGCGATCCATCCTTTCCTGCATGGAGTCAATGTCGGTTCTCATCGAAACCTGGTTTGCTTCAAGTTGTTCAAGTGTCATCTTGTAGTTGCGGCGTGTCTCGTACCGGTGTCAAGTAGTCAGGGTTACTGGACAAAGGGTAGAATATGGTGTAAGTTTTTGATTCTTGAAGATGATATGCAATGCATGTTGATGATATGCAAATGCATGAAATTGTGCCATGTTCTTCGCAGAGGAATACAGACTCAAAATTATCCACATGTCGAGTACATCAGTATAACTGGAAGAAGCCCGGGTTTCTATGATTACTAGAAATTCCCCAAAGGTAGGTTCTAAAGTTATGTTTTCAAGGAAGGAACTTAGACTCACGGATCAAGTTCAAAACTTCCTCGCAATGGTGGGCTAGCCACATCGTGATGGGAATTCTGAAATGATCTAATCTAAGTGGGATTCTCGTATTGCACGAACAGGGTGTAGACCCTTCGGTTCAATACTACACAATCGCCAATCATGAAAACAAAACTTGGGTTTAAGGCGAGGTCCCTAGAGTCACGGATCGTGTTTAGAACCTCCCCCACAATGATGGGCTAGCCATATTGTGATGGAAACTCCAAACAGATCTACTCTAGGTGGAGTTTTCGTATTGTCCCAATAGGTGTACACCCCTCGGTTCAATACTACACAACTCCGGGTTCTAAGTTTTCCTCGAAGCTCGGGTATGGAGCTTATCTCACAGCATACATCAAGTCCCATATCAAAGTATCAAGACATACAATACAACACAAGTAATTAGAATAAAATACAGAGAAATAAACATGGAAAGAAAGAATATCTTCCAACAGTCATAGCAAAATCAGACTAAGTTAGGCTAGACTCTCTCTTGCTTGGAGCAGGGGTCCCCAGCAGAGTCGCCAGTCTGTCGCACCTCAAAAATGCGATCCCTCGCGATAGGACGCGGAAAAAAAAATGTTGTCCCCAGCAGAGTTGCCACCGAACTTTATTCATTCCAATGAAGGAATAGGAAAATATCGAGAAAACCTTTAGAAAAAAAGAATAATGGTCGTCGCAACCATATTCGGGTTCGGGAGTCGATTACGCAAGGGAAAGGTATTAGCACCCCTCACGTCCGTTGTACCCAACGGGAACCTCTTAGTCTGATTTTGCTATTTGACTGTTAATTGACTGTTTATCTGCTTGCTTCGAGTAATTAGAATTGATGGTAGATATGGATGAAGACCTCAGGAGGGGGAAATGGGAGGTTTTTTATTAGTGTGCTCGCGAAGATACAGCAATCTCCTGCCTACGTATCCTTATAGTGCAATAAGGAAATCAGAGCATTCGTAGTTCGGGCTACTACGAATATTTGGTGGGTTTTGTTTTGATGAACGACTGTGTAGGTCGGCGTTCTAAAGGCTAAACGCTGGCTTGTCTACTCTCGGGGGAGGCTTAAGCACTGGTTTGTTGTGCGCATTAGAAAGGATTAACAGTGTTCTTTTTGAAAGGGTTTTGGTCACGCGGGGGTGACAGGTTAAATTGATGTGTTTGGGTTTGATTGGTTTCGATCGCTCGGGGGCGAGAAATTAGGTTGATTTGTTGGAGATGTTTTTGAAGAACGACGAAAGATTGAGCAATGTGGTGTACACCAATCGTCCAATTCTTTCGAGGAATAATAAGGCGTACGCCTTCTATTCCCTTTTTCGTTCGAATTTTTATCGAAAGTTTGTTTGTGGATGTTGAATACGCACGGTAGTGAGGCGTACGCCTCCTACTTGCTTTATTCAAGGAATAACGAGGCGTACGCCACCTATTCCCTTATCCAAGTTTATTTAATGTGTTTTGGTCGGAAGTCGATAATTTGTGCAATATGGCGTACGCCAATTATCCAAATAATCGAGAGATTGTGAGGCGTACGCCACCCATCTCTTATCATCCGAAGTTTAATTTTAAAAAAAGATATGTTTGGATATCGTATTCGATTCGCGAGAATAGTTTGAATTTTGGATTGGTAGGTTTAGATTTGTCGATGATTTGAGCTTACTCGTTTGTGTTTTAAGTTTGATGACGAAGATTCGAGCAATGTGGCGTACGCCAATTATTCGAATAATCGAAAGATAGTGAGGCGTACGCCTCCTATCCTCTTTTCATCTGAAATATGGAATTAAATGGTTGTAGAATTTGTAGTTGATTTAGAGGATGTGATTTGAATGTGTATAATCGTGGTTTAATTTTGATGACGAAGATTCGAGCAATGTGGCGTACGCCAATTATTCGAACAA
This sequence comes from Lathyrus oleraceus, assembly GCF_024323335.1. Taxonomy (NCBI): domain Eukaryota; kingdom Viridiplantae; phylum Streptophyta; class Magnoliopsida; order Fabales; family Fabaceae; genus Lathyrus; species Lathyrus oleraceus. The sequence continues at coordinate 456,380,990 of NC_066585.1, forward strand.
TCGAAAGATAGTGAGGCGTACGCCTCCTATCCTCTTTTCATCTGAAATATGGAATTAAAAGGATTTGGGATTTGTGGTTGATTTAGAAGATGCGATTTGAATTATTATGGTTAAGGGTTTCATTTGAATGACGAAAATCCGAGCAATATGGCGTACGCCAATTATTCGTATAATCGAGAGATAATGAAGCGGATGCTCACTATTCTCCTTTTCATCCAAAGATTAATTAAGAGGATTTTGTAGAAATGATTTAAAATATTATGATTTGAAGTCTTTGGTTTGAATGATTTGAATTTGGAAATTATATTTGATTTTGAAAAATGATTTGAATTTGCGTGACTTAAGATTTAATCGGGTGACAAGAACTCGCGCAATATGGCGTACGCCAATTATTCGAGTACTTGAGAAATAATGAAGCGTACGCTTCCTATCTCCTTTTCATCCCAAGTTTATGTTTAAGAGAAAATTCTTTTGAAATTGAGTTGGTTTGGAAAATGGTTTGAGTTTATGAATGAAATGAATTTTGTTTTGTGTATTATTTCATCTACTCGATTAATCAATAATCAAGTAGGTTTCATTGTAAGGAAGCCCAAGAGTAAGCTATGTGAGGTTGATGGCGATGCGAAGAGCAATCGACTTACAAGGGTGTTTGAAAGTGGGCTCGATATTTAAATCGAGAATTGTTGTTTGTGTTTTTTTGAAATTGGTTTGAAAGTGGTTTTGAATTGATAAGATTGAAATGAATTTTTGTTTTGCAAGAGGTTGACATCATGATAAAATAATCCGGTCAATATTTAATTAATGAAGTATTTGATTGGAATTGAAACAAACTACCTAATTGACCAAAAAAATTCCAAATCAAAATTATATGTTAAATAAAATTCCCAAGGTAATCAATCATCACGACCAAGTGATTTAAACAAAATCTGAATCAATCAATTACTAAAACAAGTTTGATTTAGGAGTGACTAAAACCAAGTGGATACCATGTGCTTAAAATATTAAAAGTCCTGTGTACTTGCAAGTCGAACAAAAATTATCATGGAATTGGCACCACTTAGAAACCACCCAAGGTTATACATAACATATCAACTGAACCTTCACACAATGCCATATGCTTAAAATGGATTTATTACTAATCATGTATTTGAGAAGATATTTATAACGTTGTGACTCATCACTTATACCAGGTTATGCTAAGATGATTAATAGATACTCAAGAGAGAGAATAAAAATAAAATAACAAAACCTTAAACTATGCTCCAAACGAAGCATTAACGATGGCCAACATATATCGTAAGAACAGCTGCACATAAAACTCAACAGGAAATGCGACGTAAATTCAAAACGGGAAACAAACGCAGTATCCATAACATCATACATCTGTTACATAGTTAACCGAAAAAATGCTCAGCAGTGAAAGAATAAACAACAACAAACAGAAGGAGACCCAATGAGAAATTGAAATCGACTAGCCAGCACGCGACCCAGCATACGTAAATTAGAACGAACCGGTAACGAAATTAACACTGTAAATCAAAATGCAATAAAACTTATTTTGAGTCGTTACCCCTATCAATCAAATTTCAGCAATCTAGTGAGCTTGTTGGAAATGCTTGAAATGGAATCGGTTGCATCATGTTTATTGAAAACACCAGAAAAGAAAATAACGCAGCTTACAAACAAAATGAACATTTAACAATGCAACCGGTTTGAAATCAAAATCCAGATGGTAGGTATCACCAACAGTATAATATCAAGCCAATAGTAATGCAAACCGTTACCGTAACCGCAATGCTGAACCAATGTTGCAACCCTGGAAAGAAGTTGAGTTGATGAAAGGGTTGGTCAAAGTTACTCGCTTGGTGCCGTTTGAATGCTAGGTCACGATCCGGAGCTGGGAATCACAAACCATGAATCTAACCTCACTGAGTCGAATCTTGGATTGATAAAGAATGGCCTCTCTGCTTTAGTAACTCAATCGTGAGTGACTTCCATACTTGAGCAAGAATGAGTGACGGTTGTGGGTGTTTTGACGGCGGAGCAAAAGAGTTGCAATAGCGAAGGAGAACGAGGGTTTTGGGAGTATTTCTCACGTGCTTGCCGTCAAAGGAGTTGTAGAGGGTCGATTTGGTGGGTCACGGTTGCTGACGGTGGCGCGATGGATGATGAAGGTTATGGTGGTCGTGAAGGTGGTTCACGGTGAGGGTTTGATGATTAGAGTGGTAGATAGGGTTTGAAGCGGTTGATGACGAAGGAGAAGAGGGTTTCAGTGATGGTGGTTGCGGAGATGGAGAGGATGAAGAGGATTCGGTGATGGTGGTGGAGTGTGAGCGAGAGAAGGGTTTGAGCGATGTGTTGAGCGGCGAAGATGAAAGGATTTTCGTGAGTAGCAGAAAGAGAGTGAGCGCTTTTTTTTGTGCTGAGTGTTTTGTGAGGAGTTTTTAGTGTGAGTAAGCGAGGATGAGGGTGAGATGAAGAATCGTTTTTTTTTTTCAGAGAGAAAATGTGTGTGCGGTTTTGTGAGTGATGAGTCCTCTTTTATGATGAGAGTGAGGTTTTGAATTTGTACAGAATGGAGAGGATCATGGAGTGCCATCCTGAGTGGGGAGGAACGTGAGAGTTTGTTGGGAGTGGAGAGGAATGAGGTACGTGTGTGAGGTGAGTGATGTACAAGCTGGTACTGAGTGAATTTTTTTGTTTTTAGTGGATTGGAGGATCCAATGTAAAAAATGTATATTTTTTTTATACACTTATTATTTATTTAAGAAATAATATCATAAAAAAACTAACTAATAATTAATTTTAAACTAACTAATATTTAAAAAAACTAATTAATACTCAATTAAATAATTAATATTTAAAAGAAACTAACTAATTTTTAATATCATTCTAAAAAATATTTGACCAATTAAAAAAATAAAAATCGAGTACAAATTTAATTCGGAAAAAATTAAACCAATCACACTAAAATTGTCAGCACAAAACCTATTATTTGAAAAAACACCCTTTCTTCAAATTTTAACGATTTGACCGATTTGTCTGTATTCTCAAATAAATTCATTCTGACTGACATTTCAAGTATTATTCATGATGCAAATGTGTGTCATGTTATGCATATGATGCTAAATGAAAAATGAAATAAATTCTATGACAATTTAAATATGCCCGGACAAAATTGGGGTACGACACTAATACCATCCCTTAATTCATATTCCATCAAAACTTGTAACACCAATTCCATCCCTTAATCTGAGAAATTGATCAGTCTTGATAGCTTTCACCAGAACATCTGCCAACTGTTTCTGAGTGTTGCAGTGTACAACTTCTAACACTCCCCTCTGAACTTGATGTCTCAGAAAATGATGTTTGGTCTCACTGTGCTTGCTTCTCCCATGCAACACTGGGTTTCTGGAAAGATTGATTGCAGACTTGTTGTCAATCATCATCTTCAGAGGTTTGTTTACTTTAATCTTCAGATCCTGCAATAGATTCAGAATCCACACAACTTGGCATGCAGTAACAACACCTGTAATGTATTCAGCTTCACAAGTTGACAACGCCACAACAGGTTGCTTCTTGGAACACCAAGAAATGGAACCTCCCAGAAATTTGAATAAGTACCCAGACGTACTTCTTCTGTCAACTCTGTCTCCACACCAATCAGAATCTGAATAACTCAGAAGTTCTGACTCATCCTTTCTTCCAGAAGGAAATAATACTCCATACTTCAGAGTTCCCTTGATATACCTCAGAATCCTGACAGCAGCTTGGTAATGGGATCACATAGGTTTACTCATGAACCTACTAACCATCCCAACTGAATAGCAAATATCAGGTCTGGTATTGCACAAATACCTCAGAGAACCAACCAACTGTTTGAAGGTTGTAGCGTCCACATCCTTTCCATCAGGGTCAGAATCCAGTTTCTGATTTGTATCAGAAGGTGTGACAGCAATCTTACAATTCTTCAGATTAAATCTCTTCAGAAGTTCTAATTCATACTTGAGCTGATGCAAAATAATACATTTCTCAGAGTATCTGAACTCCATCCCTAGAAAGTATGTCATTTTGCCTAGATCAGTCATTTCGAATTCATTCATCAGAACTTTCTTGAACTTGGCTATCTCCTGTTCAGAACTTCCAGTCAGCAGTATATCATCAACATATAAACATACCAGAGTCATATTTCCTTCAGAAGTATGCTGAACATAGACACCGTACTCCATCTCACATTTCTGAAAACCTTGCTTCTTGAAAAATGAATCAATCTTCTGATTCCAAGCTCTGGGCGCTTGTTTCAATCCATATAGAGCTTTGTATAATCTGTACACCATCCCTTCCTGATTCTTTTTCACAAATCCAGGAGGTTGTGACACGTAAACTTCTTCTTCTAATGGACCGTTCAAAATTGCAGATTTTACATCTAAATGCATCAGAGGCCAATTCCTGTTAGAAACTATTGCAATCACCAATCTGATTGTTTCATGTCTTGCTACAGGTGCAAACACTTCAGAGTAATCCAGCCCAGGTTTCTGTAGAAATCCTATGGCTACTAACCTTGCTTTATGTTTGCCAATTGAACCATCTGGCTTTAACTTCTGCTTGAAAACCCATATGACGCTGATGGCTTTCTTGTCTTTTGAAAGTTCTGTCAGCTTCCAAGTCTTGTTTCTCTCTAAAGCATCAAGTTCTTCTTTCATGGCCTTCAGCCAGAGCTTCTGCTTAAGAGCCTCTTCTGTACTTATGGGTTCAGAGTCTACTAACATGGCACACTGAATAACTTCTCCTTCAGAGTCTACTTCAGTGTCTTGCAGCATGTCAAATTCTGCATATCTTCTGGGGATGTTTCTGATTCTTTGTGGTCTCTGAACTTGTTCAGAGTCTTGAGCTTTAGAGTTTCTAGCTTCAGATGGTTGACTTCCTCTAGAGCTTTGACGATCTTCAGGGGCTGGCATATTTCCAGAGTCTGAATTGCCACCAGAATCTGGATTACCATCAGAGTTTGGGTCATCAGAGTCTGGATCATCAGAGTCACCTTCATCTTCTAAGTCTTCTCCAGAGTCAGAATCACTATCAGAATCAGAATCAACGTCAGAGTTTACTCCAACTTCAGAAATTCTTAACTCTGACCTTTCTTCAGAAGTTCTAACATCAGAATCAGATTGAGACTTATCCCAATTCCAAAATTCTGATTCCTTCACAATCACATCTCTGCTGAATTCAATTTTGTTGGTTTCTGGACAATAGAGCTTGTATGCACCTGTACTGTGGTACCCTATCAGAATCATCACTTTGCTTCTATCATCCAGCTTCTGTCTTCTGGCTTCTGGAACATGTTTATAGCAAACAGAACCAAACACCTTCAGATGACTAACATTTTGCTTATCTCCAGTCCACTTCTGTATTGAAACTATTTCCTTCAACTTCTTTGTAGGACATCGGTTGAGTACATACGTTGCAGTGGCAACAGCTTCTCCCCAGAGCTTCTGAGGAAGTTTCTTCTCCTTTAGCATGCTTCTCACCATATCAAGCAAAGTGATGTTTCTTCTTTCAGCAAGACCATTGTGTTGAGGGGTATAAGGAGCAGTAACCTCATGCTCAATTCCATTCTCCTCATAGAACTTCTGGAACTCTTTGGAGTTATACTCACCTCCACCGTCAGTTCTAAGGATCTTCAACTTCTGACCACTCTGATTCTGAGCCTTCATTCTGAACTTCTTGAATTCATCAAACACCTCGTGTTTAAACTTAATAAGGGATACCCATGTCATTCTTGTGAATTCATCAACAAGTAACACAAAGTATTTATTCCCTCCAATCGATGCTACTGGAAATGGACCACACACATCAGAATGTACAACTCCCAAGGCATGTTTTGCTCTTGGAGCAGTTTCTGACGCAAATGGCAATCGTGGTTGTTTTCCTTCCATGCAAACTTTGCATGACTTTTCAGGCTTCTTAATTGCAGGAATTCCATGTACCAACTTCTTTGAATTCAGATGTTTTAGGCTTCTGAAATTCAAATGACAAAATCTTCTGTGCCACAGCTCACTCTCCTTCTTAGCACTTGTTGCACTAAGACATTATGAGTCTGCAGTTCTGACATTCACCTTGAATGTTCTATTCCTTCCCTGTTCTGACTCCATAATCAACTTCTGATTGCAGTCATACAACTTCAGAAGATTGTCCTTCATGGTAACTGTAAAACCTTTCTCAATTAATTGTCCCACACTCATCAGATTGCTTCTGATGCCAGGTACATACCACACATTCTGAATCAATGTTGTTTTCCCATTGTTCAAAATCACTCTGACATTTCCCATACCTTCTGCATTAAGATATTTGTCATCAGCACATCTGATCTTTGTCCTCTTTTCAGAGTCAAAGTCAACCATCCATTTCTTGTTTCCAGTAAGATGATTTGAACAGCCAGTGTCCATATACCACCAGTCTATCAGATCCATATCATCAGATTCAGAGGCCATCAATAGCACAGATTCGTCATCAGAACTTCTGGCTATATTTGCTTCTTCTGATTTTCTCTCCTTGTTTGACCAACAGTCTCTAGCAAAGTGACCAAACTTCTTACAACAGTAACATTGGACCTTCTTCTTGTCATACTTCTCTTTTCCCTTCTGAGGATTCTTTTGTCTATCAGAGGTTGAGCTTTCTGACTTCTGACCACCATCAGATCTTCTCCTGGCTTCTGACTGCTTCTGATACCTCCTATCAGAAGTTGCTTTCAGAGCCTGCTGCTCTACTTCCCTTTCAGAAGTTCTCTCAGTCAAACGTAACTCTTGCGCTTCTAGACTGCTCTGCAGCTCTTCAATTCTCATGGTGCTCAGATCTTTGGAATGTTCTATTGCTACCACAATGTAATCAAATTGAGAGGTAAGGGATCTCAATACCTTCTCCATGATTGCTTCTTCAGAAAGAGTTTCTCCACACGCTTTCATCTCATTAGTGATCAGAATCACTCTGGAGATGTATTCAGAAACTTTCTCATTATTCTTCATGTTGAGATTCTCATATTGCTTTCTCAAGGATTGAAGCTTCACCTTCTTCACTGATGCGTCACCACCATAACATCTAACCAGTGTGTCCCACGCAGCCTTTGCTGTCGTTGAATCTGCAATCTTCTCAAACACATTTACATCAACACATTGATGAATGAAGAACAATGCTTTCTGATCCTTCTTCCTTACTTCCTTCTGCGCGTTTTTCTGTTCATCCGTCGCATCTGCTGCTACCGGAACATAACCATCAGTGACAAGATCTAAAACATCTTGAGCACCGAACAGTACACGCATTTGGATCATCCAAGGATTCCATTTTTTACCGTCAAATACTGGAAGTTTGGTGTTCATGTTGCCGTTTCCGTTCATCTTTCTACCTTGCACAGTACACTCAGATTTCTCACAGTGTTTCCCAACCCACAGAATTAAAATTCTGATCAGATTTTGTTCAAGATTCAACACGAATCTAAGAATCAAAATCAAACACATAAGACCTCACGTTCACTCGTGTTTCCCGTGTTTCCCTAATGAATCTGAACCGGAGCTCTAGATACCAATTGTTGGTGCAAAGGTAGAATGAATGATGAACGAAAATATTCTATTAAGAGAATGACGGTTACAAAACATGATAAAAGTTACAATGATGGTCACCCTATTTATAAGCTAAAACTAGGGTTACTAGAATAGGATAAAATACTAAAATACCCTCTAACAAACTTAGGGGCTAAGAAAATAGTACAACTAATAAATATGAATTACTTCTAATAATATTCACCTAAAACCTTAAGGTCATAAGTGAGTGGGTTCTCTCACTTATAAATGCTCAAGTCTCCACATTACCAACCAATGTGAGACTATTATCCACACTACTCACACTTGATATATTCTCAACAGTCTTAAATCAAAACGTTAACTAATTCGAAGATGCATCTCCGAAATATTTTAAAACATACACCATGCATTCCAATTTGAAAGACATTTTACACGTTTATTGTTCTGGAGATGCATCTTAGTTTAGGATTTACGGAGATGAATCTCCGTACCCTATCATATTAGTGCATATTAGGTTTATTTTATGATTTACGCAGATGAAAGTGATTATTCATAAATGTTAAGAACCATGTTATGTGATGAGATTATAGTCATACAATCGAGATGCAAAAAATATCATATATAAATTCAGATACTCCAAAAATAACATATATAAATAAAGTCGAAATACACGATAAAGTAGAATGAAGTGAAAATAAAATACAATCCATAAAAATCTAAAGTATAACTACTATATACTACTGTAAATTTCGATGTCCACTATAGCCCCCATTCTCTGGCGCTGTCTTTGATACATCAGTGTCTCTCATGCCTCCATTATAATAGTATCTAGGACCTATTTCACCTCAGATTCATAAAAAAGATACCTCTATCAATATTTGCATGCACAATCTCCACTATGTGATTACATTTAGACAAGACATCATGACTATGATGTATCACCATTTTCTTTCCGACCAATTTAACTTGTTTTACCGTTAATTGAAACATGCAATCTTAAAAATATAAGTGGCATTGAAAAGAAAATGGTGATACTCAACCAATTCAATTTATTTATGTTTTTCATTAAGGTGTAATTTTTTTATAATTCTTTATCTTTATTATTTATTATAACTTTTAATAATAAGGAAATATAATTTATAAAAAGTAAGAAAATAACTTTAAATTTATAATGTATATCCATCAACATAGTCTATAGTAAAAATTGTATAAAAAATGTAGGTTTTTATTTTGTTTGTATATTCAATAACTGCATGTGCCTTTTATATTTTATTGAAAAGTAAATTATTTTTTTAGATTATGAGTGTAGAATGATTTAGAAGATGTTAAATGATTAATCTCCTAAATTAATATATTAGGAATTCATGTAACTCAATACATTTATTTTCCAATCAGTTTACAATGCAAATTTGCAAAAGAGATTTGTGAAAAATTTAAATTGTAACTCTAATGAATTGGTAAGAGAATGTCAGAGAACATGTTGGTAAAGTTTGAAAAATATTTGAGATTCATTGAATAAACAATGTATCTATTCTATAAACGAATCAAATACACTGATTATTCAATGAATCTAAAAATTCAATTGTCTCTTATATAAAGGAATTGAGGTAGTAATATTCAAACAAAACAGTTTTATACCTAGGATCCAAAACAACGACAACCCCCATTATTTTCATGAATCTAAAAAGTGAATTGTCTCTTATATAAAAAAATAGAGATAATATTATGGAATCTTTTATGGAAATGGTGTGGATGATCAAGTTAAGTCAATCAGACAGTTGTGTTATGATTTACTTTATGATTATCAATTGAAAATGACAAATGATTCTAGAAGTGAATCTCAAATGTTCGATGTTAATGTTGACAATGATTGTTTGAAAGACTGTGATTTGTATGTCATAAGAAAAAGAAAATAAAAACCTAGAACTCGATATGTTAAAACAAAGTTGAATCTTTATTTGGATGATGAAGTTTTACCAAGAAGTCCTGATTTTAATATTTTATTATGGTCATTAAGCACTACTACAAATTATACTTTTTGTGACAAAGTTTTCACCTCGATCAACAAAAAATCGAGGTTATGTCCTAGGAGCGCCATGTTTAAATTTTTAATATATATATATATATATATATATATATATATATATATATATATATATATATATATATATATATATATATATATATATATATATATATATATATATATATATATATATATATATATATATATATATATATATATATAACATACACCCTTGATTCTGGGAATCTTGCTTCGAGTCTCAGATATTCAACTTTATGTTTGTTTTTTTAAATTTTCAATTGGTTTGGGTCACTATTTCTCACTTGGCGTCTTTCCTTTTTCTCTTTTTAATTTTTTTTAATTATTCAATTGGTTTAGGTTAATATTTTCAAATGTCGTTTTTTCTATTAATATTTTTAATTTTTAATTTGTATTATCCATCGATTAATAGCCTGGGCGAGGGATAATATCTTTTGCATCAATATTTTTAAATTAATATTTTCAAATGTCTTTTTTATTTTTTATTTTTATATTATTTTTAATTATTAAATAGTTTACTACCTCGGTTTTGTTTAAAAATCGACCTGATAGTTCTTTTACATGAATTTTCATAATATGGGGTTTTTCTATTTATTTATTTTTAATTAATCTATTCCCCCAGTTTTGCCTACAAACTGACGTGTAGATTCTTTTGCATGAATACTTCACAAAACTAAAAGATTTCTTAACAATAGATCTCAACAAGACTTTGCTTGCACCCATGATCTATGGAGTAAGTAAGAGCAAAAAAGATGGTTTGGACTTTCATGAACTGTGTGGTTTTCAGAAACCTTGACATGAAAGAATCCTTCAGAACCATTTTCTCCAAGTCATGCTTATGACTTATTGGTGTCCGGTACTGAAGGGATCAAAGTTATGAACCCATCAGAATCAACAATAGAATAGTCAAAGGTTCTGATAGAACTAGAGACCTCAAGGTAAAATTTCCTACAAAAGTTAGAACCCGAGATCTCAAAGTTTATGGTTTTGATGAAACTAGACACCATGATTCAAAAGTCAATAAGTCAAGGGAATTCAACACCCAAGACTTTTGGATCCAAGCTTCTAAAATTATCAGAAGCTATTGTAAGCCTATCCATGACAAAATTTCTTTAATAAGAAAGTCTAGATTAAGGTTATACGTTACTCTATGGCAAGGGCACTCATTGAGAAAAGGCCTAGAGTGACAAACACAAAAGGACCCACAAGATTATGGGTACCAAAATCTAAATTTGTGTTTGCTGATATGCTTGAGGTAGTTCATATGTCATATTGTTTGGACATAAGATGACTACATCTTCTTCAAGATGAAAACATAGTTTGTTATTCGAACTCTGAAAGAGGAAGGATTGTCAAAGTCGGGAGAAAAACTGAATTAAAGTACTACAGTCAATAGTACTTCTCTAAGACTGTGCTGATCGAGGACCTAGTTCAACAACAAGTGTGTTTAAGACTGATTCACATCAGTAAAAACATTGTTGGAACCAAAAGATGTTCGGAAGCAACATCCAAGGTATGTATAAACTCTTTCTTTTTTATTTAGAGATTTTATGAAAGATATATTATTTACTTTTTTCTATGTATCTATCTCATTGATGCATAACTATCCTAAATAATATATCGGCATAAGAATTTTCAGAACAAGTGGAAAAATATTCTTTTGTATCCTTGTTCGTATTCACTGTTCAAAACCAAGTTTTGTGGGCTTAAAACTTTTGATCAGGAAAGTGAGGATTATTTAAGTAAACTCTTTAATGAGTTGTTTTGCTTATCTTTATTCTTTTTCTTTTAAAAACTCAATTCTTATCTAAGAAAGGGTTTATGATCTCATTCTTAAAAGTTTAATTCTGAATATAGAGTATCAAAGACTAGTGCTAATCAGAAGTAGCTTTATCAAAAGTCTTGAAAAGACTCTGATGATATGTAGCCTCTGAAGAGAATCAGGATCCGAGACTCAGAAAAAGAATAAGGATTATTTATAACTTTTTATAAAAATCCACGTGTTTGAGAATTGTTATGATAGCTATAAAATCTATTTAGGCAGAATATGTAGAGTTGTAATACTTTTCTCCTTGGACTGTGGTCTCTCTCCTTTGTCATGTCTTAATCTTTCTTTCTTTTCCTCAAATCAATGTCTTTCCAGACCCTGTAATAATTGTATCTCTTGAGATCCAATGCTTCGTGTAAGATATTGTATCGAAAGAGTACCTTTGTTTCAAGGCTGGATGATTTTTGTTTCGAGTATTCCTTTGTTTTTCTTTTTGTTTTTACTTAAGACTTATATGTTCAGATTCTTAGGTAAATTTGTTGTATTCTTAGCCTCTAATTGTATAACTAAAGCAATTTATATGGTTAATGAATCGAATGAAAAAGAAACACCAAGTTAAGAGTATTGTCTTTTGTTTTCTTTTTTGAATATGAACTTCTTAAATTAGTTTGCAATAAAGAAATTAATTATGATTGAAAGAATGGTATGCAATAGTTATAAGGGAAAAGGACTTCATTAAACTAAAGGAATGATTACAAAAAGATGTTTATAAAATTAATTTAATCATCTCTAATTCTACAATTGTAGAATTTTTTTCTCTAATCTAAATCCAGTTCCTCTTCATCATATGAATTGAAATGAAACACTTCTTGGTATCTTCTATTGGAATTCTTCTTCTAATCATCTTTTGTGGCCTCAGTGTCTAAGGAAGAAAGATTGAAAAGAATACCTTCAGAAGGTCTAACTTTCTGACATGAAGTTGCATCGGGGACTCGAAAAGTCTCTGAAACAATAAAAGCAGAAGATTGTTTAGAAGTCGTGTTCATATTAAAGCAAATGTACGTTTGAATGAATGAGGATTTGTGCCCTGGCCTGATCATGTACTTTTATAACAAAATTTCTAAAGATCAAATACCTTGTAGGTTTAAGTTTATGATATGTGAAAATCTATAGGCCAAACACTAATTAAGCATGCCATACTGAATCATAATTACTCTTGAAAACTGAAACGGTAGTGATTTACCGTAAGAAGTAAAAGAATTCTTCCAATGTCTTCAAAATAATTTTTATCTATTTTTAAAAGGCGTCTCTTCTAAAAAAAATTGTGTCTATATTCTCTTTCATATTTTAAAACTTTTTTAATCGTTTTCTAACTCCGAAAGTCATTTTAATCATTTCATTTTTTTGGGTATCAACTTCCTTCAAAATTATGTGCTTTTAAATTGTTCTATTTTTTATTTTTCTTCACTTTCTTTTAAAATCTTATTGATAATGACAAAGGGGGAGAAAATGTATAAAGTATTTAAGAAGAGAAAAGCGTCTTAGCAAAGTAGTGTGTTCCATAACAACTTTTGAGTAATAAGCTTTAAGTTTATATTTATGTTGTTTATTATTTTTTATTTTATTTTTTTTGTACTTCAATGAGCTTATTGACTAATTTTAATTCAACAAAGAAAAGGATTTAAGGAGAATCTTACAAATCTTACCTTAATGAACTGTCAAGACTAAAGGAAGAGCTTACAAACCTCAACCTAAGGTTTGTCAAACCTAGGGGGAGCTTACAAACCTTAGACTCTGAAGTTAGACTGTTGATTAAAATTATAGGATTAAATTAACACATATAAGGAGTTAAGAAGAGCTTACAAACCTCGTCTTAATGGACTATAAGAATTAGGGGGAGCTTACAAACTTCACCTTAATGGACTGTCTAACTTAGCGGGAGCTTACAAACCTTAGCCTCTGATGTGAGATTGTGTTAGTTAAATCATTAACCATTATTCTTAAATACATTTGTTTGTCATCATAAAAAAGGGGGAGATTGTTAGAACAATATTTGTTCAAACTCTTAAAAGGTTTTGATGATAACAAAGTCTTTAAAGAACAATAGGAGTTACTAATGGTTATTCTAGTGTGAAAAATTAAAAGACATTAACCTTGATATTAATCAAGTTAATCACCCAGAAGAACCATTAAAGGGAAGCAAAGTTGTTCTGAATCTGAAGTATCAAAACCAAGCCTCCATACTTTGATGAGTCTATCCAAGTCCTCTAGATGGTAAACCTGAGCTTATTATGGAATCTAAATATCAACAAGATTGTAGACTGGAATCTTTTGAAGCAAGCAGTCACAGTCACAAGGAATGGCCATGCAACTTTTGAACGAGCTTTACCAACACTTCTGAAGGATCCGCTTCAAAGGAATTTTCCTACATAAAGTCATCAACTTTATAAGTATTTATCCAAACTAGTCTCACCAAGAATCTGATGAAGACATCTCAAAACCTTTGAAATCTAATCTCTAAAGTCTCACTCCAACCAGGTTCTGAAGACATACTTCAACTTCTGATCAAGCTTTAACTTATTATATAAAAAGCCTTTGATTCAAGAAGTTAAGTATAAGGATATCAGCGACTCTTAACAAGCTTCAACAAACATCTACAAGAAGATTTCAAGTCTGAAGTTATCCATAGAAGATTGCGTGACAATGATACAATACTTTATGTCTAATCAGTATAAAGCTATGTTGTCAGGAGCTTATCTCTCCAACTATTTTGAACTCTACTCTCTTCTCCCAACGTCTTTATGCTAGATAAGTTAAGACTCACTTTATTGTCCAATAACTAAAGACCTTCAATGTCTACTTATACCATAATAGTTTCAACGACTATTTATACTATGGTAGTTTCAATATTCAACGGATCTATTCCAGAATCTATTTATAGATGAAGATTGAAAACATTCAAGAGAGTTCTGAACTTGTGAAGTTCATGGAACAGTCTCTCTGAGCTAAACTTCTACCTCTCAAGAAAATTAATGTGAGTTGAAGATTTTGTGTCTGTGTTCACATGTATGTGATACTAGCTCACTAAAATGAGTTGAGAGAAACACACTTAGAAATATTTATATAACCAGAAGGGTTAAGTGTGAGAGACCAGGGATGAATGTATTCACATACATTCTGAAGATAGAATATGTGAATATGTTCATCAGAACAGGAAGGCACAACGAAAGAAAATCTGTGCAAGGAGAGAAGAAGAATGACCACTTCATTCTCCCATACTCAGGAGTTGTCGTACCCCAAAATTTGCCTTCCCATTTTCATCTTTTCATTCAATTCGTGACTTGAGATTCATCTGCATTCATCCACTATGCGTTGTGCATTCATGTTAATACAAACCCTAATTCAAGCCTCTTGGTTGATCGAGGTCAATTGTTAACTTTTTGGTCAACCAGTTGACCAAAGTCGACCGCCCATTCCTAAGTCCATATTGTCTCGACTTTGGTAACATCGATCATCATATATGCTCATTCGACTCATTTCACCGTTATATCCATCTTGGTGCTTTGATTTTAAATTTTAAATTAATTTTAATTGGATTTTGGATTTTTAATTTCATTTTAAGTGACTTTTATTTTCAAGTTGATTTTAATTTTTAATTTCAAATTAATTATGGAATTTCAATTTAATTTTAATTGATTGTTAAATTGATTCTAATTTCAAATGAACTTCAGATTCTTTAAATTGATTTTAATATCAAATTGGTTCTAACTTCAATTCGATTCCAATTGGACTTTTAACTTCAAATCAATTTCAATTTTAGATTTCAATGGGGTTTTGGAATTTTAATTTTGATTGATTTTAATTTCCATTGGTTAATTCTAATCTCAAGTGAATTTTGGGATTTTGAAATTTGATTTCAATTGATTTTATTTTTCAATTGACTTTTAGAATTGGTATTATTAATTTTAATTTTCATTAAATATTGGACTTGATCTTAATTAAACCTTGGATTTTAAATTTAATTTCAGAACTGGTTTTAAACCCAATACTTATCATCTAGCCATATCCAAAACCATGCACTGATTATTAACCATTCAATTACAATTTCAAGCAAATTTACAATTATAAAACATTCATAAACAATCCACAAATCCAATCCAAATACTCGACAACCGGCATATGGTTCAAAATGAACAAAAACCTGAACCGAAAGGTAATCCAAAATTCATGGGCATTTCAATTTCATTTCAAATAAACTAACTAAACATTTCATTTCAGCATTTTCGATTAAGTTCCCATAACTCTTAACTATTTCCAAAATGAACAAAAACCTGAACCGAAAGGTAATCCAAAATTCAAACTCTATTCCAAACCGAAACAGAGCTTACCAAACCAAAACAGAGCTGATCCGAAAAAATTCTGAATCGATGCAATGTTGAACCAATAAGAAAATGCAATTCTGCACTGAAACACACCTCAATAACCTGAACTAATATTAAGAGCATCTAACCTTTTAACAGAAAACCAACATTTCATACTAACAAGAACCTCCCTTAATTGTCATAATAGAATTTTCGTTAATAACTGTCATAATAGAATTTTCGTTAATAACATAGCAGTATTTCTGACAGAATTTCAGTTGCATTTCAAGTTAAATGCATCTGTAATACCCCAATTTTGACCCTAAGATTCCTCATGCTATTTCATCATTTGCATTGACTTTGGGATCACACCTTGACATCCTCCTTACCCCTCATTCATTGGGTTTGCATTGGAAGAGATCACCAAGCACATTTGATTGTATCATACTTTGTTTTTCTTTGTTTACTAATCAAAATACCAAAAATATGTCTATGTATAACTTTGTTTCTTTTGTAGGTAGTGTGTGCATCCACCAATGCCTCATCAAGCTCATATCTAGGGTTTGAGACCCTCAGTGCAAGAGATCAATCAAGATATGGTTCAGATTGGTTCTAGAAATCATATATGGCTTCCCATGTTCTTCATTTATCATTTGGATCAAGAAATCATCAAGATATGGTTCAGATTGGTTCTAGAAATCATATATGGCTTCCCATGTTCTTCATTTATCATTTGGATCAAGAAATCATCAAGATATGGTTCAGATTGGTTCTAGAAATCATATATGGCTTCCCATGTTCTTCATTTATCATTTGGATCAAGAAATCGTCAAGAGTTTGAAGCTTGTTTGCCTTGGAAACCCTAATTTATCTAGGTATCTTGTATGACTTCATCAATAAGTTTTTTCAACATTTGATCAAATATATCAAGGTATACTTCATTTTACATCATATTAATCATATATGATCCTCCATGAGTCCCAAAGATCAAGAGAACTTCAAGTTTGCAAGTTGGTTCAAAGAAGTTGGCCAGAGAAAGTCAACTAGTTAAAACAGGAGTTCCCTAGACCTTATCTCCTACAATATTTGTCATATGAAAATGATTCCAAGATAAACGTTACTCCTTATGACATTCCAAACAACTTTAATGTTGACATCAAGAGCTAGTTTTTCTTGTAAAGTCATGTTTATGGTGAAAGATTATAGGTCATTTTGTCTGTGCCTTGGTTAGGAGGTCAACTTCCAAGGACCATAACTTGCTCAATTTTTATGAGATGAAGGTCATCCAAGTTTCATGATCAATTTCAAGATGTTATCTCCAACTTTTATTCTTTTAGAAACTTCAAATTCAACTTTCAAAGGCATGTGCCAAGAGGAAACATTATAGGTCATCTTGGGCCATTACCAGTGAACAAGTAATTTTCTTCAACTTCTAAAATGCATAACTCCTTCATTCCAAATTTAAATTAGGTCAAATGTGTGACAAAATTTAAAGGGATTTAAATATCTACAACTTTTATGAAGAAATGTTTTCCATTTGAAGCTCATAGCAAAAGTTATTTAAGGTGGAAGAAGTGGATATTTGACTTGGTACTTAGAAATTTTCAATTATGTTTGATTTCCCAAACTTCCATCTCAAAGTTCATCATTATCCAAGCTTCAAATGGAAAAGTGTTAAAAATGAAAGTTGTTCCCTTTGATATCAAATTTCCAAAAAGTCCAAAATTACTTCATTTGGACAAGGTTTGAATAAGTTGCACATGGTTACTCTTCATGGCTCCATTTGGATGAATCTCATGATCACTTCTCAATTACAAATGCATGGCTTCATGTTAGGCTTTCAGTTTCATTCATGGTCATTTTTGGACCTTTTGACATCATCTCATGGACCTATCACACGCCCATGCAAGCCGCACACTTGAATTACTATTTTTGGCATTTTAATGGAAGTCTGTGAAAATCAATTGTCAAGCTTATAAATACACGCCTTACTGCTCAAAATGAGGGACACCTTGCCAAAGCTTTGCTCCCGCAACATTTCCACCTCCATTAAAGGATAATCTTGAAGGTTTTCATTTGAAAATCGAGTTTCAATTTCACTTCTATTTTGAAGTTGAAACTCCAAGAATCCAAGCCATTTGAGCTCTCATTTCATCTCCCGCAATCAAGTGGAAGCAAGCCCAAGCCAATTGAGATCCAGATCGAGCTTCATCACTGCAAATAGAAGGTGAAATTTGTCAAACTCTCTCTTTTCGATTCTCTCTCAATTCTCCATCATTTCAATTAATTTTTGGTTGGCTGAAGTCCTACCAATGTAGGAAAAGAGATTGAGTTGTTTTGAGGTCAAATCGAAGCAATTCAGTTCATACTCCTCAAATTTCAGTTCCACGTGTCTTTCAATATAGTGGGAATTGGAGAACTTTGAGGGCAAATTTGGATTCCTGGCGTTTTTCTCTTCAAATTAGTGTATTCACTTTTTATTTTAGTAAAGATTGATGGTGGACCAGTCTAGTGAGGTCCACCGGAGAAGATGACAGGAGCCCTAGCTCTGATGGTGTGTTGGCACCCTCCCATCACTTTGATCATGTTTAAACGTTTTAATTTGGACCTTTGATTTGTTTGACCATGTTTTCAGCGCATTGACTCAAGTCTATCTTGTTCCCCATGCGTGTGGCCATCAGATCTGCCACCTCAATTAATGAGGGAGATCTGATGGCCCTTGATTTTTCATAATTTCTGATTTTCTTTTAATTACTCTTATTTCATTTAATTCATAATAAATCCATTTTAATCCAAAAAATATGGGACTTTCACCAAAAATCTTTAAATATTTTTCTATTCCATATTATGAATTAAAATCATTTTTTGGATTAATTTTGGTGTTTTTTATGAATTAAATGTTTTTGTGCATATTTTTAATTATTTAAAAATACTTCTGACTTTTTAAAAATTGTGAAATTTTTTGTCTAAGGTCATTTGACCTTGTTTGACCTAGGATAAATCCCTTGGCCATTTATTTGGTGTTTTGAAGGGATTTTAGGTTTGGACCAATTTTAAATGTATTTTAATTCATTTCTAATGTGATTTTTAATTGATTAAATGTTTAAAAATTATGTTGAGCTATTTTGATGGTCTTGTGAGGTTTGACTTTTTGTTTATGCATTGGTCATGATTGATTTGATTTTTGTTGAATCAAAACCATTGGATTTGGGGGATTGATGAAATGTGCATTTCATCTCCCAAAATGAATGAATGGTTTTGATTTGATGAAATTCCTTTCACGACCAATTTGTGTTTCTATCTTCCCTCCCTCTTCATCTTCATCCCTATTATTTACCATTCCCCCATTTGACCAATGAAATCTCTAATGTCTAAAAGCTAATTAATTCATCAATGACCTTGTGTCAGATGAATCAATACAGGTATGACTGAGATATGTCCCTTTTTTTTTAGTGTGTGGTATGTTTTAGGAGTTTGATTTTTTGTACCAAATCTCTAACATGCATTAATACCTATATTTTTATCGCCCAACCTCAGATAGTTATGGCTTCTACATAAGTCCAATTATGATTGCTTAACATATAGCTAAATTTGACCCTCAGGGCATATCATTCTAGTAAGTGAGATTGTAAGTCTCTCATTCTTCATGGCATTGTGTGAAGACTTGACCTTTTTTCCTTTCATGAGAGCTAGTGGCATACTTGTTAAATTATCCAAGTTGGAGCCCTTCTCATGGAAGATGTCTTGGTTTAAGGATTCATACTTGTGAATGAATGGTTGAGTATTCTCCAAAGAATGACATAATCAATTAAAAATCACCTCTAACACCACTAACGTTTAACTAACATTTGACTGACTCTTATTCATTATGTTTTTACTTTCAAGTCATTTACTTTATGCAATTTAAATTTCAGTCATTTATTATCCATTGCCATTTATATTTCATATAACTTGTTTATGTTTAAGTCTTTTTTCACTTTGCTTATTTGAGCCATATCTTGTGATTGTATATATTTGTTTATGTGTTTTGATTGTGTTTGTGGTCTTAGTACCCTAAAACACCTAAACAACAAAAACCCTAAAAAACATTTGGTGCACTGTTGGACTTGATTTGAGCTTCTAGACTTAGAATTAGGCAACATTCCCTATGCTAAAGGACTTGGCCAATGCCAACATCTGGGTCTGAGCTATCTTTGAACTGTGCTTTCATCTGATGCAAGACTTGAGAATTTCTTGGATTCATCTACTACTTTGTCTTTGTGCTTAATTGTTATTTTGATCTTGTGTCTGATGTTTTATTTTAAGTTGATCAAGGAATATTTCATCTGGTACATTGGAAGACAATGAAGACAGCTAGATAATGGAATGCTTGCTTGGATGTGGCCATCTTTATTTGATGCCTTGATCTTTATGACGTCTGGATATTGCCCATAGCTTATTGATAATTGCTTGATTAAAGTCCAAAGGAAAATGGGTTTCTATAGGACATTCTTGTCTATTGGATTGCATCCCATTGGTCATATTTTTACAACTCTTAACTTTTAATTTATGCTTAGTGTCGCAACCTGAAAAATACTGTATGCGAAAAAACAACCGGCGAGAAAGAAATGACAGAAGAGTCGCCACCGTGCGTTATTTATCCCAAAGGAGGGAAAGGAAACGCTCGAAGTAAACCTGGAGAAAGGAAAGGAAAAGACAAGGTCTCGCAACCAAATCTTGGGTTCGGGAGTCGATTATGCGAAGGGAAGGTATTAGCACCCCTACGCATCCGTAGTACTCTACGGGATCCACTCTTGTTGTTCTTGTCTAAAGGGTGTGTGTTTATCTAAGGTACTATTTACTAAAAGAGAAAGGGTCGAAAGAAAATGACTCGCATGGATGTCGCATCCACTGCATACGTATCTCATCTGGATATGAGAATCAGAGTCTTCGTAGCTCGGCTACCTATGGGTTAAAGAGGAGTGTGCTCGCTAAGACATCGCGTCTTATGCCTACGTATCTCATCTGGAATGAGAATCAGAGCAAAACGTAGTTCAACTAACTACGGGAACAAAGGGTCTCGATTGCAACTAGGGCAAGAAAAAGGGAAGGTCTCGATCGCAACGAGGGCGAGAGAAAAGAATCGCAACGAGGGCGAAAGCAAACAAGGATTAGTTGTTAGTTGTCAGTCAAACTCGGCAAGACATCGCATCTTGTGCCTACGTATCTCATCTAAACATGAGAATCAGAGTTGTCGTAGTTCGACTACATATGGCTTGCCATCTGAACATGGACTTACAAAGGAGGACACCAGTTGTGTCAAAGGAGAGTGGGCAATGTGCCCACATCCTAGCAGTAGGTGTCGCAGCTCGCTGAATCGAGTCTTAGGCGGTTACCTCTTTGCAATAGGACGGAGTACATGCCACAAGATTGGAGACGCTCGGAAAGGTCTAGAAGTGGGGGAAGCTCTGCCCTAGAGTTGTCATGCAATATGTACTTAAGTGTTAGGATTTACAAATGGGAATATCTACCTAATGTTAGCATGCAAAGAATAAGGGAATCCTACCTATGTTATCATACAAAAGGTTCTATCTAATGGGTGCTACCTAATCGGAACAAGAATTGACGAGTGGAGCAAGGAGAGGTGCTAGGAATAAGGGTAGACGGCGATGCATGAAGCAATCGACTTACAAGGTTGATGGCGATGCATAAAGCAATCGACTTACAAGGTTGATGGCGATGCATAAAGCAATCGACTTACAAAAGGGTGGATGAATACGTGCTGGTTCTGTTAGGTTTTGAAAAATGATTACTCGACGTTGGATCGAGGTTTTGATCTTGTTTTGAAATGGTTATCGAATGTTCATTTTAATTCTTGTATTAACAGATGAATAAAGAATGAAAGAATAAATATTATACATTTCATGGGAGAGGGATACATTTGTTATGAATGGGGATTGTTCATGGCAATCAAACAATAATAATATATGCCTCATACATCATACAAGTAGGCAACAGTTATTAATCAAACAGATAAGATATATAAACAAGTATATGATCAAGTCAAATAATCAAAGAATGAAATAATGAAGCATTAAACAATGTATGAGAAGTATAAACATATTAAGCAATCAAACAATAAAGACATGGATGAAAGAATCAAGTACAAAAAATATCAGATGAATAAGACAAGTGAAATTATGCACACAAAGAATCAATGAATAATTTAATCGGGAAATGATGCAAGGATCAAATAAAATCAAGATTAAAGGCCTCTAATATGTGGCACATGAGATGAACAAGGGAGGATCAAAAGATCTCTTCAATTGCCCTAAGCAATCCCTATGTCAAACATCAATCATACAAAAGTCAACCGAAAAGTCAAGTCAACTTAAAAATTATCAAATAAAGAGTAAATTAATCACAAAAATTATGAAAAATTAAACTAAGTTAGATGGGGTCAGGACATCATCATCCCCCAAAACTATTTTAGAAATAATGAAAATTAGTGTATAAATTAATTGAAATAGAACAGAAGTCAAATGTAGAGTCAACCGAGCAAACTAGGCCAATAATAAATCCAAAATAAATTAAAAATGGGAAATAAAATTCCAATAAAAGGTCAGGTTGACCATGAGACATTGGTCAACCCTCATCCCAAAAATCAGAATCTAAAAATAATTTTAAGTTATGAAAATAAAATAAATGAAAAAAAGTGTGTTAAAATGGCCTATTTGAAACAAATAATTAAAATAAAATACTAGCATTAAATAAAAACGAAAATTAAAATTAAAATAAATTAAATAAAACATTAAAGAAAGTAAAATATATTTTTTGATATTTTTATAAATGAATAAAACATTTTTTATTAATTAAATCAAAACAGAATAATAAAATGAAATGGAAAAGAAAATAAAAAATAAAATATGAGTAAATGAAATGAATGGGCCTTGATGTGGGGTGCAGGTAGCGCACCAGCCAGGCCCAGTCCAGTAGCTATTGCCAGCGTGACAGCCAAATATATTGTTCATTTTAAAAATAATACGCGAACTATGCATTAATATGTCAGTTTCTACTTCTGGCCTAGTGGATAAAACAAGTGGTTGATGGTTGGATGTGCGCGGGTTCAAATCATGTCTATGTTATTTTTATAAAACCAGCAAACCAGCAAACAACATGTAGCATACATAAATAAAATAACATGTGACATATCCAAAAAAATAAAAAATAAACGCTCACTCAGCAAACAAAACATGTGAAAATAAATGAGTATCAAAACCAGCAAACAACATGCAGCATGGAAATACAACCTCCATGCAATCTTTTTTTTTCAAAATTCCAGCCAACATTTCTCTCAATTTAGTGCATCAAATGGCATGGTGTAAAAAGCAAAACTCAAGTATAAAATGAGTAGAATGCAATGGAGCTTTATTTTATACAAAATAATGACTTTATCATAGAGAAATATGGACCACAAGGTAGGCTCACGCAAAGATTTTCAGAAAAAATAAATGTTAAAAAACTTAAAGTTTAAAAACAAGGCCTCATGGTGAGGGTTTCATAAACAAGTATGGTATATTGTTAACATGGAAAATAAGCATGGTATAAATGAAAAATAGCATGAAGTATATATGGTAGGCATGGAAGAAACAAGTGGTGAACAAGTATAATATTCATGAAATGAACAAGGCCATGGAAGAGAGTAGCAAATTTACCTAGTGGAGAAAGTCCACTGCTTCTTGTTGGAATGAGAGGAATGGAAAGGAATGAGATGCTCTTCAATGGTGCTTCAATGCTTGTGAGAGAGAAAGGAGTGAAATTTGAAATGAAACAAACTTATCTTCCCCACAAAGTTCTGCAGCCACCAACCTTTTAGCTAGGGTTTAGAAGCTCTTAAATATGTAGGGTTTGAAGTGTGTAAATGGGCTTGAAAGATTTGTTTTTGATTATGTGCATAATGAACCAAAAATGTGTAAAAGTGAGGTGTGGAAAGAAATGGCTAAATGTGGCAAAGCTTAAGTGAGTGAACCAAAAGAAAATGAATGTTAAAAAACTTAAAGTTTAAAAACAAGGCCTCATGGTGAGGGTTTCATAAACAAGTATGGTATATTGTTAACATGGAAAATAAGCATGGTATGGCATGGTATAAATGAAAAATAGCATGAAGTATATATGGTAGGCATGGAAGAAACAAGTGGTGAACAAGTATAATATTCATGAAATGAACAAGGCCATGGAAGAGAGTAGCAAATTTACCTAGTGGAGAAAGTCCACTGCTTCTTGTTGGAATGAGAGGAATGGAAAGGAATGAGATGCTCTTCAATGGTGCTTCAATGCTTGTGAGAGAGAAAGGAGTGAAATTTGAAATGAAACAAACTTGTCTTCCCCACAAAGTTCTGCAGCCACCAACCTTTTAGCTAGGGTTTAGAAGCTCTTAAATATGTAGGGTTTGAAGTGTGTAAATGGGCTTGAAAGATTTGTTTTTGATTATGTGCATAATGAACCAAAAATGTGTAAAAGTGAGGTGTGGAAAGAAATGGCTAAATGTGGCAAAGCTTAAGTGAGTGAACCAAAAGAAAATGACCAAATGAGGTAAAAATTGGTGTGTTGGTCGTTTTTGGGGTTTGGATTGGTTTTCTAGTGCAGCACAAAAAATGGCCCAACAGGGTGACTTTAAGACATTGTAACTTGATGAATACATGACCAAATGACAAGGCAATGCAAACAGTAGAAAGAGGGTAGGGAGCTTAACATCTTTCATGTTGAACACATCTTGAAATGGTGAGTGGAAAGAGGTGAAAAATGGCCATAAAGTTCATATCTCATGGCTGCAAAATGGTTGGGCCAGTTTGACCAAAATGCTGTCAAAAAAATTCAGCATATGATACCAACTTTAGATGAGTGTATCTTCCAAACCAATGATCCAAATGGGGTGGTTCCAAAAAGGTGTGAAAGAGGACATAATAAGGTACAACTGTCATGAAGAAAGTGTTTCCAAAAGATGCTTTGAAGTGCAAGAAATCTGGCCCATAAGTCTTGATAAATTTTGCAAATTTTGGACTTAGAAATTTTTTTAAGTGTCCTAAAATAAAGTCCTACTTTGACCAAACATAACTTTCTCAATTTTAATCCAAATGAAACAAACTTTATATCTCTAGAAAGCTTGGAACAAGAGGAACAACTTTCATGTTGGAGAAATTTTCAAATGGAGCTTGCATCTTGATGGAATATAGGCTTAAAGTGGGTGCAAAAAACCATAAAACTTGCCTTAAATGGAAAGTCAACTATTTCCAAATTTGGTAACTTTTCCAACTCCTGATTAAATGATGAATCCATGATCCAAACTTGATCAAATTTCACATATAAGCTCCCTTAGGCATGAATTTTGATATTCCACTTTCAAAATGTCGGGAGTTGACTTTTCTGGCCCCACAATTGACTTTTCCCAATCTGTCTGATTTCCGATTCCATTGATCAATTGAAGCACCTATGGCTTAAATAAAGAGCTGATTTTTTGCACGTAGATCCTTGGGGACATGTGGAGGGTCATGGAAATTAGTTTCACTCAAGGAATCAGAAATAAACGGATTTTATACCAAACCCTGGTTTTAGGGCCAAAATGACTAGGAAGTGATTACACTGATTGCCAATGGATCTTTGTGAGATGATTGGGGATATTCTTAGGCCTAGGTTCTTCTCTAATCATGACATGAATGAGCCCTTCTACTTCCAACCAAACCTTGCCTGTTGTAGGTAGCCATGAAACCCTGATTTTTTTGATTAAATCCATATGCACACTCTGAGAGCTCTGAATCTTCCACTGATGAACTGAGGACCATAATAAGATATATGGAACTCCTTGAGACCCTTGAGATTTGTATAATTGGAGAATGAAGTTCAATTCTCAGTCTTGCCTTATGTGGGCTCCTTCTGGTTAAGG
Source organism: Lathyrus oleraceus (assembly GCF_024323335.1). Lineage (NCBI taxonomy): Eukaryota > Viridiplantae > Streptophyta > Magnoliopsida > Fabales > Fabaceae > Lathyrus > Lathyrus oleraceus. The sequence goes on from NC_066585.1 coordinate 456,406,674, forward strand.
AGTGGTCAATCAAGCCCTGATTTCCCAAGTCACTAATGCAGTATGCAATGAGTATGACCTAGTATGATGCTAATGCAATGTGAAACAAAATCCCATGCTTTCCATGAAAAATGAAGGGTAAATTTTGGGGTATTACACTTAGGATAGCCTCTTCATCTCCTCCCACTTTTTAAATTTCAAAATCTCTTTTCAAAAAAAAATATTTGCTTGTGATTTCAAATTTAGATATTGTTTAATGATTAGAAACTTTGGTCTTATGCCATTGAATTTTCAAACTCATTCTTAAATCAAATTTGTAAATAAACTTAACCATATTGACTTAAATTTCAAAAGACAAAAAGAACTAATAACTCCATTCAAATTTTTGGCCCTTTGTGTCTTTTCTTATTAAACTTTTGTTAAAAGAAATTCACCAACTTATTTGAATTTTTTACCATGAACTACGAGGTTTTGATCCCCCATTTTTATGTTAATACGTAGGCACGAGACCGAAGGTCTTGTCAAACACAAAAATATAATCAATGAATTCTTTTCTCACCCTCACACTCTTATTTTTTCTCAAACATCATTTATTCCAAAAACACATGCACACATAAAAAAAGGCTGCCTAGGACACTTTGGGTGCTAGCACTTTCCCTCTATGTAACCAACCCTCTTACTTGTAATCTCTGACATTTTATTAGTTTTGATTTGAAAACTTCTTATCTTTGGGTTTTGTTCGTACTTTTTCCTTTTCTTTTGGAAACAATAAAAGCGCGGTGGCGACTCTGGTTTTATTGACATCAAGTTTATCCATAGCTTGATGGTCATGAATTTACCGCTATGGAAATTAAGTGGCGACTCTGTTGGGGAGTAGTCCTCAATGGGTTTAGCCTACTTTTTTATGTGTATATATGTGTATATTTGATGTTTGTATATTGTTTATGTGATATAATATGTCTGTTGTGCTTGGTGATCTATGAGTGGTGAGATAAGTTCTAACTCAAACTTGAGTGCAATTAAGATAGGAGAATGGTATAGTCATGTTCAACTTGTGTGGAGTAGTCCTTAACAAGTTGGCTTGAGACCCATCTACTCAGTGAAGACCTCTTTGGAGTTACTGATGTGACATAAGTTATTTGTGGATAGGCATTACTTTCTCTGATTTGGGGTCTGAGAAGCTGAGGATCGTAGAACATTTAACCCAACTTGGCCTTTTTAGGACGTAGTGCAGAGACTGTTCAGGTGTAGACTTGATCACAGTTGTTACGCGATACTACACTCATACGAGTTTCTCTTGAGAATATTATGGGTTGATGAGTCAGTCATCCTAACCTATAATATCTGATAGATGGGATTAAGACTCTGGGAACTTCTTAGAACATGATCTATAGGTTAATATCCTTAGTACACTCCTTTGGGATGGTTCTTAACCCGACTCCATGCTCATGACTCACAACAAAACCTTTGATTCTTGGTTGATCCGATCAAGTCTTGCAAATATCAATGGAACTTGGGTGTTGATAAGGTGAAAAGCGTAATCCACCAAAATGGATGGTCGGTCTTGATGATAACTTGATCCATCCCTTGACCTTTGTTTGTGTTTGCCTTGAGTGTGATCCCTTGTGTGTGATTGTTGCATTCATGCATACATGTGCATCATGACATCCATCAGAAAAAATAAATTTTAAGGAACTAAGGTCTTATTTGCAAATATTTTCAGATCATGGATTATGGACGAAGGAACACTAAGAAGTACAGCTTCAAATGTCCTGATTTGAAAGAGATAAGGAAGTTGTCATCTTTTGTATTAGATCCCTTGGACTTCAAGCAACGTCATGAGAAACTCGTATCGGTATTATATGCTGATGTGGTTGAAGGACTTCTGAGTGTTTTGGTTCAGTTCTATGATCCTATTTACCAGTGTTTCACTTTCCCATATTACCAGCTTATGCCTACGTTGGAGGAGTATGCCCATCTCTTTGGTATACCCGTATCTGACAAGGTACCTTTTAGTGGATTAGAGGAGATTCCCAGATCTCATGTCATAGCTGAAGCTCTCTATCTGAAGAAATCTGAGATTGATGCTCATTTGGTAAAGAAAGGAGGAATTCTTGGTTTGACTTCTGAGTTTCTCATTGGTAGGGCTACTGTTTTTGCTCAAGCCGGTAGCATGGATGCTTTTGAAGCCATCTTTGTGTTGCTCATCTATGGCTTAGCCTTGTTCCCTAACATTGACGGTTTTGTTGATGTTAACACCATTAGAATCTTCTTGATTGGGAATCATGTTCCTACTCTGTTGGGTGACATGTATTTCTCTTTGCATTTGAGGAATTATAAAGGTGGTGGGACTATTGTGTGTTGTGTTCCTCTTCTGTACAAGTGGTTTATTTCGCACTTACCTCAGACGCCTGCTTTTTTGGAGAACAAGCAATATCTACGGTGGTCTAAGAGACTTATGTCTCTCACCAATGACGATATTGTTTGGTATGATTCTATAGTGAGTAACTTGGATATTATTGACAGTTATGGTGAGTTCTCTAACGTGTCTCTCATTGGTACACAAGGAGGAATCAACTACAACCCTGCTTTGGCCCGTCGTCAACTTGGGTTCCCCTTGAGAGATAAACCTAATAACACTCAGTTAGAAGATCTATTTTATCAAGACGGTAAAGATACCCAACACTTGAAGAAAAGGATGATACATGTTTGGCATAACGTGCATAGGAAAGAAAGATCCGAGCTTAGTCCATGCAACTGTGTAGCTTTAGAAGCTTACACTATTTGGGAGAAGAATAAATTTTGGAGCTCAAGATGTCGTATGCTTGTGAAAGACCTATGTATGTGGTTATAGCTGAACCATCAACTCTCTCTAACCAAGATGTAGAGGAGTTGGAAGACGCACTCGCCAAGATGAAGCAATAGAGAGATATGTGGGAAGAGCGGTTCCATGCTTTGAACCAAAAGCATGAAGAGTTACAACTAGAGTCAAAATACAAGGATGCACTTATCGAGATTCTTGAAGACTGAGCAGTGAAGAGACAGAGACAGCCAGAGGGTCTATCTTCCTCTAGTATGCCTCAGCCTTCCGGTGCTTGGAAGAAGATTGTTGATCAGCTAATCCTCGAGAAGGCTCAGATAAAAACATCCTTTAAGTCTGAGATTCGATGCATCTGAAGGAAGTATGCACCCATAGCCATATCATCTGATGCAGTTGCTAGGGATCCTTAGGGTGACATTTTCCTTTTATCTTGTATTTGTATTTTGGTTTCTGAAATTGTACTCAGTGTAATCCTTCCAAATTTTATGAATAAAAAGAGATTTTATGGTCAATCAAATTGTTGTTATTATTTATATATATATATTTGCAAATAGGACTTCATATGTTCCTTGAAATTAAAAACAATCAAAAACATTGCATTACATGCATCATTTTCATAATAGGTTTCTTTTGCCAGATGTCTTATCAATTTTTCTTCTGTGCATTCAGCCAAGCTGACTCACCGCTATAACACTCGCGCTAATCAATTGAAGAGAATGGAGCATCTAGAGCAAGAGAACCGAGAGTTAAAGGATGAGATCGCCAGACTTACGGCGCTAATGGAATCTGTCATTGCTGCCCAGAATCAGTCATCACCTTCTCCTGCAACTCCTCCTCCTTAGAGGACCGTTATTTTTGAGATTACTTCTGTAACTGTTCCTATTACTACTGTCAGTCAACCCATTTCTGCTATGCTTGTTAAATTCCCTTGGGGAATGCCACCAAGTTTTATGCCAGAAGGGTATGCACCCACATTTGTTTCTCTATCGGCATCTAGCCCGGTCATGTCAGTGCCACCTCCTGTTGTTCACACTTTTCCTCGTGTTGAGGACACTATCTACCACTCTGAGCCGTCTGAAGATCCAGATGTCTACGAGAAAATGGATGAAATGAAAGATCAATTCCTTGAGTTGCATAAAGAGTTGAAGACTCTGAGAGGGAAAGACTTGTTTGGAAAGAGTGTTGTTGAACTCTGCTTGGTCCCCAATGTTAAGATCCCGGTGAAATTCAAGGTCCCAGACTTTGAAAAATACAAAGGGAATACTTGCCCGCTAAGCCATTTTGTGATGTATGCCAGAAAAATGTCTACTCAAACTGATAATGATCAGTTGTTGGTTCACTATTTCCAAGATTGTTTAACTGGAGTTGCCTTGAGGTGGTACATGGGTTTGGACAATGCAAGCTTCCGTACTTTCAATGACTTAGGCGAGGCCTTTGTCAAGCAATATAAGTATAACGTGGATATGGTGCCTGATAGAGATCAATTCAGGTCTATGTCTCAGAAGGACAAAGAGACATTCAAAGAATATGCCCAAAGATGGAGAGAATTGGCTGCTCAAATAAGTCCACCTCTTGAAGAGAAGGAAATGACGAAAATATTCTTGAAGACGCTGAGTTCGTTTTATTACGAACGTATGATTGCAAGCGCCCCCAATGATTTTACCGAAATGGAAAACATGGGGATGAGGCTAGAAGAAGGAGTCCATGAAGGACATTTGTCTAAAGAAGAAGCATCGACTAGCAAGAAGTATGGTGGGAGTTTCTCTAAGAGGAAGGAGGGACAAGCTAATTCAATATAAGTGGGGAGTCAGAGGAGGCCTCATGTCAGAAAAAGTTCTCAACCCCGTCAACATCAACACCAAGTTTCTTCAGTAATTCCGGTTTTTTCCAATAATTCCAACAATCAATCAGTTCCAATTTAGCAATAACAACATCAACAACAACCGCAACAAAGAACCAACTACAACAACAACAATCATCACCAACAAAATTTTGAGAGGATGAAGGTCTCTTTTGACCCTATTCCTATGACGTATGCAGAATTGTACCCGTCTTTGGTACTCAAAAATCTAATCCAGCCAAGAAAACCTCCATAAATCCCTAAGCCACTACCATGGTGGTTCAAGCCTGATCTTCATTGCGATTTTCACCAGGGAGCCCCTGGTCATGATATAGATAACTGTTATCCATTGAAATATGAAGTTCAGAAGCTGGTAAAGAGTGGTATGGTATCCTTTGAGGGCAGAGCACCAAATGTGAAAGCCAATTTGTTGCCCGCTCATGGTAACACTTCTATCAACATGGTGGAAGGCTATCCAGGGAATTTATGATTTTTTGATGTGAGATGTATCTGAAGATCTCTGGTGGAGATGCATAGAACTCTGTGTTTAATCAGTGACTGTGAACATGGTCATGACGATTATGTCACTTGTAACACGAATCCCTGTGGGTGTATGATTGTCAAGAGAGATATCCAGAAGTTGATGGATGAGAATGTAATATAGATTCAGCAGTCGAGGGATATGGGAGATGATGTGAATGTCATTGTACCGATGTTTAAGACCCCTTGGAGGGTAGTCATTCAGTTTGATAGTAGCATCAACAATAATGTCAATAGATCGGTATCGTCGTTGGTAATACGGTTAGCAGGCCCTGTCCCTTATGCATTCGATAAAGTTGTGTCATATCAATACAATGCCACTATGACTGAAAATGGTCAAGAGATTCCTCTACCAGTCGCAAATTCAGTGGTGAATATCGCAGATATAGCAAAGGTGACTCGTAGTGGTCGTGCGTTCAGTCCAGTCTTTCCTAAGGTGGTAGAAGATGTTTCTGTGAGTAAGAAAACAAAGATTCCTGTAGCGAATCCAGTTAGTACTCCAACGTGTCAGTTTGGTGAGTCCAGCAAGTTGAAGACTAACGATGATGATGAGGTGTTAAGATTAATAAAAAGAAGTGAATTCAATGTTGTGGAGCAGTTGCTCCAGACGCTGTCAAAGATCTTTGTGCTATCATTGCTAATGAATTCTGAAACGCACAGAGAGGCATTGTAGAAAGTGTTGGAACAGACCTATGTTGAACACGATGTTATTGTGGATCAGTTTGACCACATAGTTGCCAACATAACGTCTTGTAATAATTTGAGTTTTTGTGATGAAGAACTACCTAAGGAAGGCAGAAATTACAATTTGGCACTGCACATTTCAATGAATTGCAAGGAGGACGCTTTGTCCAATGTGTTGGTTGATACTAGTTTGTCGTTGAATGTGTTACAAAAATCAACTTTGTCAAGAATCTCTTACCAAGGCGCCCTAATAAGGTATAGTGGTGTAGTTGTCAAAGCGTTCAACGACACTTTAATTGCACACGTCAATAAATCACCTTTCTTCAAGAGGAATTATCCGTTGAAGCTCAGACAACATTGAAGATATTTTTCCTTAAGTCTTAACGTGAACAAAAGATCTCTAAGTCTGTCAGAGGTTACTCGATTGAAGAGATAAAACAACCTTCAGAAGTTGACTTTCTTCATACTGTACTTTTCAGAGGCTGGTCTCTTCAAAGTCTACTTCATGGCTTCTGAAGCTTCAGAGGTTGACTTTCTTCAGAGTTGACTTTTTTAGAAGTTGTCTTCAAGGCCAGAGTTTGAACTTCATATTCAGAAACTCCAAGCATCTCTTCATATGTTCTTAAACTTATAACTATGCATACTTGAACAAATGTTAGAATACTCAATTGTTCTTTAAATACTTTGCTTGCGTCAAAATCCAAGGGATATGATATTAACCAAAATTTCCAACCAAGAATTACGGTGTAAGGTATTAAAAAGAAAATATAAAGTAGTTATAATCCAAGGCTTTAGAAATAGAAGTGGTGAGTCAAAGTTGTGGAGAGATATTGTCAGGTTAGTAAACCAAGTGCATGCTCATGGAATTTGGTGCATCGGTAATAGATCGACTACAAAATCATGGTCCGACAGTTGGATTGAGCCGATGAGTACCATTCATGATCTTGGTATGGAGATACCTAGTGAGCTGTAACATGCAAAAGTTCATGATTTAGTGAATCATACAGGAAAGTGGGATTCACATAAACTTGACCATTGGCATCCAGAGTTAATTTTACAGAAGATCAAAGTTATTCTTTCTCCTAGACCTGAACATGGGGAAGACAAGTTTCTTTTTGCAGGTATTAATCAATAGAAATTTTCTGTTAAGTGCATGTACGAGAAGCTTGTAATACATGACAACCCCATCATAGAAACTCATTGGAGGAACATTTGGCGCTTGAAAGTCCAAGAGAGGGTTCGGTGTTTCATTTGACTAATTGGTTACGATACACTTTTAACCAATTACAACAAGATTTTGAACGACTTGGGGGAGCAGATTGCAAATTGTGTGGTTGTGTGACGGAAACAACCAGGCATGCTCTTCGGGATTGCCCTAGAGCCATGCAACTTTGGTTGCACAAGGTTCCTGAAAATATCAAACGGGATTTATTTTCCATGGATCTAGTTGCATGGATAGATTTAAACATCAATAACAGTAGAAAGTGGGCCAGTTATTAGGCGGTTGGTTGTCATAGCCTTTGGACTTAGAGAAACATGGAGATGCACAATGGAAATTACAATAGCATCTGTTTCTAAACACTCGTGTACAACGTAGGATAAATGAGTATGATGCAGCTATGGTAAGTAAAGAGATAATCAAAAGCAGTGAGAAATCATTGATAATGGTTGGTTGGAAGCCACCCGAGGATACTTGGGTGAAATTTAATACAAATCGGGTGACCCTAATTAGCAAGTCTATCCACACACATATTCCCTATCAGTAAATATGGGAGAACACCTTAATTCTCCTAAAATTCTTGCAATTAGCTCATTTGTTTATGAGCTCCAGTGACAACAAATCTTCATTCATGATACAATGAAGAGCTACCTATGAGTCACTTATTATCCATACTTTTGACCAACCTCTTACCTTCACATTTTTGAATGTTATCATAATTCAAAAAAAATATGCATGCAGCATATTGACCAAACTTAGATTAGCAACAAAAGCACCTAGGAAACCTCTCTAATGGTCCATTGAAATGCCTCTTCATGCGGTTAAGTCGGTGTTTTAATAAGGTGGAAATATACAAGTGTGTGTGTAAAATATGTGAGTGTGGCCCTAAGTCACACATATATAAAGGAAGTGGTTAAAATTGTTTTTATTGCACTTATGTGGAATGCAATGAGTCGTTGGATATATATCAACTATTGAGATGAGAAATAGGTTGTACTCCTATGTGGTGCTCATGAAATGAGGTCCACCTATTTGTCACCCAATGGAGCACCTTTCTAGTTAGGTATATTGATTGAGTTGGTTTTATCGGACCTCTTGCCATCCCATAATAGATTCCCCACAAGTCCTTGATATCACTTATGAAGCATGGAATATTGACATAGAATTCTTGATACGGTCCAATGGTCATTACTACGTAAAAACCCTTTCACCTCGGTTGAAAAAGAGATACCATCATGGTTGACCATCTGTGGTAAGGTAGGAGGTGGTAGTACGTATGTTGCTTTCACCACGTGTGTGTGATTATAATGATAAACTAGTTCGCGTGCTACCTATCACAACAGTAATATTGAACAACTGTGTTGAAATATATAAGCTCATGGGTTCGATTCCCACGCATAGCATGGTATATAATAATTAGCGCTCTACCCATCACCACGATCATCTTAATCAACTATGGTGAAATACTTTATTTTTTTAAATGACTTTTTTAATTATTCAATATATGACCCTTTTTTAGTACCTATATTTTATACGCTATATTTTACCACAACAGGACCAGCAAATACGCATATCTTTGTAACCAAAATATTGTTATAATATATTTACATTAAACCCAAAAATATAGAAAATATATAATTACAAAATATGGTTATTCCAAAATGTAACCAACCTAATAGTATTTACATAAAACACAAAAATATAGCAAACATATATACAAGCGCATTGAAGCAAAATGTCTAACGTGTACGAAGGCCTTTAAAGTCTTCTTGTGAGAATGGTGTAGTGTCGTTAAACATCTATATAAAAAAGTGAACGAAATTGAAGATCACATAATTTGAAATAATAGAAAACTTAAACATTCAAATGTTATTGTAAATATATATACATGACGCATCTCGAAAAATACAATCCTTCGCGGGGCATTCACACACTCGTAGAAAAATGATTTGAACATAGTCACCACCAAATTTTATTTAATCCTAAAAGAAGGAAAGGGAAAATATCGAAAAAAAAATCCTTAAGAGAAAAAGAAAATGGTTGTCATGACCAAATTCGAGTTCGGAAGTCGATTACGCAAGGGGAAGGTATTAGCACCCCTCACGTCCATTGTACTCAACGGGAACCTTTTAGTTGAACTTGCGATTGAATGTTAGATTACATTAATTGTTTTATTCGAATGACAGAAATGCAAAAGGAAAAGGAAAAGGGTCGCAAAAATGATTTTATTTGGATACTTGCAAGATTGCGGGTCTTGCTCATACGTATCCTCAGATACAATGAAGAATTTAAAGATACGTAGTTTTGTGTAGAAACTACGTGTTGGTCGATGGTTTTTAAAAAGTGTTGCTTTAGAAATTTATAATGATTGATTAAACATTTGCTTGTTGCTCTCTCTTGGAGACTGAAGCCTTTATTTGTTTCACGTTGAAATGGATAAAGCATACTCGTTTCCGAAGGGAAAGTTTGATTGCACAGGGGCGATAAAATAGATTCATTTGGTTAAATATTTTTTGTTGGATGGCGATTACTCGAATGGTCAAGTAAGGAAACTAGTATCCAAATAATCGAGAAGAGGAATATAAAACTCTAGACCATCTACCTTTTCATCCTTAATTGTAAAAGAATTTAGATAAGGTTAATGTATTTTGGATAAAGGACGAATACTCGAATGGTCGAGTAAGGCAACTCACATCCAAGTATTCGGATATGGGAATAGAAGGTTTTAGACCACCTCCTTTTTCGTCCAAGTTTTGTTACGAAAAAAGGTTTGAGGCCAATTGGATTAGAAGTTTTTTAATAGATGACGATTGTTTGAATGGTCGAGTAAGGCAACTCGTATCCAAAAAATCGAGGAGAGGAATAAAAGGCTCTAGGTCATCCCCTTTTTCAACCTTTAAAATAATGTTTAAGTAAGATTAATTGTTTTGAATTTGATTATGAAAAGAGTTTGATGTTGGGTCAAACGTTTATTTGCGTTGTGATATGAATTGAGTTATGAAAATGGTTAGAAAGTTTGAAGTTTGATAGTGAAAATGGTTTGACTTAAAGAAATACTTGACGTTGGATCAAGCACTCACGTTACATTCTATTGAATTTAATTTAGGAAAAGACTTGACGTTGGATCAAACACGTTTTTGTTCTTTTTGAAATTGATTCTTTTTATGCTATTCTTTATTAATGATTAGCTAAGGTGAAGAACAATATAAAGGAAAGCGATAAAAAAAACTTAAATATCATGGGAATTGGGGTACATTTTTATTAAATGGGGGATAATATGAATAATAAGGGTAGGGAAAATAGAAATTATATCAAACCACACAATTAAAATTCTAAGTCTAAAGTAAAAAAGACATATAATCATTTAAATTTAATTAAACTAACTATAATTTATTAGATCTATTAGCCAAATTAATAGAGTAATTAAAAAAGGGGTTAATTAACAAAATTAACTAACCAACTATCTTAACTAAACTTCATTAAGAAAAATAATTAACCTAAACATAATTAGTTAGACTAACTAATTTAAACAAAAAAAACATATGTGCCCATGAAGAAAAATAAGTCTAAGTGAAGTCTCTTGCGTGTGTGTTTGAGCAGTGAAGTCTCTTTTTGGTGTGATTGAGCAGAAGTCTCTTGCAAGATTACTTGAATGGAAGTCTTTTTCTGAATTGATTGGGCAAAGTTGTAATCATGATTGATTATAGTGAAAATCTCTTGTTGGACAAGAGGAGTGGATTATAAACTTTGTGTGTTGATTTACTTTTGCTTCTAATTATTTATCATTCCACTGCAACCTATCCCTGTGTTCAGATTCTAAAGTTGGTTTTGATTTACTTTTGCTTCTAATTATCTATCATTCCACTGCAACCTAACCCTGTGTTCAGATTCTAAAGTTGGTTTTTCAGAAGTTGAAAATGAATTAGAATACACAATTCACCCCTCCCACCTCCTCCTCCTTGTGTATTTTTCACACCTTCAAATTTTGGTAGTCAATACATTTACATGTTAATATACTGCATATATTTGTTCAATAAGGTTTTGTTATTGTCTTAAAGGTACAAAACAAATCTTGACCTTTCAAATCCTGTAAACACAAGTACATATAGGTTGGCTATAGCTTACATTTGTGCAGAAAGTAAACATGTCAACAACACACTACAACAATTGTCGAATTGTTGCCTGAAATCTGTAAGGATTACCAAGTTCATTAGTTAATCTTGTTATAGTATCTATTAATTTACCTTCCAAGTAATTTGATAAACATTCATGTCATGGTTATAAACTAAACCTGATGCTGATGTGAAATTTCAACTTACATATTGAATTGTTTCAAGTTATTTGTATTAACATTAATCTTTCACATTAATGTGCTGCAAAACAGAAATAATAGTTTTGAAACAGTTAGAGAATGGCTTTTAACATGACTTGAGACATTTCTTTTCAAATGATTTTGAACCATATCTAAAGTATGGGAATCGGGAAGATTTTCACCCGCAATATTTTTGCAGGTCTCTTTCTTTACTATCCAATTAGTAATGAATCGGAAAAATAAGTGAACGAATGTAACTACATGTAGAGATGTTGTGTTGATGTAAGACTAGGACACATGTGGAACACTAGGACACACCTTCCATATACGGATACACGTGGAACACTAGACACGTCTTTAATATGAAGTGCTGGTGCTTCTCGCAAACTGTTTTTACAGTACATCGCAGACAACTATAGAAGAAAGTAAGGGATCAGATGCTCCACTAATATCAGCGCCTTTACTTCTTACATGGAGTAGATAATCGACAGCTCTCTCTGTAATAACCTCACCGGGGATCAATACCGGTATACCTGGAGGGTATGGACATATAAGCTCACCCGAAACCTTACCAAGGCTCTCCTTCACCGTGACTTTTCTTTTACTAGCGAAAAATGCATCTCTAGGGATCAATTTCATGATTATATCATCAAAGAGTGCATGATCAGTAAGCACTCTGTATTTAGGATTCTGAATGGAAGAACATGTTGAAGCTAGATGCTTTATTCCTGATAAAAGCCTCTCGACGTGATCCCTACAAGTTCCAAGATTAAGGGCACAAGTGATAGACTTATTCCCTACAAGTTCACAGACGATTCCGAAATCCCTGTCTAAGATTTCATCTGCTTCGTAACCTGATAAACCAAGCTCCCAAAAACCTATAGTAAGCCGCAGCGGATCAACTGCGGGAAAGTTGGGAAAGCTTGAATTCTCAAGCACTGAGATGCCAGGGATTCGTTTTAACGAGCATTTTGCTTCATTTGCTAATTCAATCGATTTGTTGAATACAATATCAGGGCTTTCGCTAAGTTGAGCTCTAGCGGCATCTAGGGAAGCCAAAAGCAGGTAACTTGGACTTGTGGTTTGGAGAGTTTGGAGACATCTAGATATTCTATCTTTATCTACGATGTTACCTGACATGTGTAGCATAGATGATTGAGTAAGAGAGCAAAGAACCTTGTGGGTAGACTGTACGGTTATATCAGCACCTTGCTGGAGGGCTGACCTAGGCAGTTTAGGATGAAACCCTAGATGTGCGCCGTGAGCTTCATCAACGATCAAAGGAATTTTCCGAGAATGACAGATCTCAGAAATCTCAGCCAAGTTACTGCAAACACCATGATAAGTAGGTGAAGTGATGAAAACTGCTCCTAGTTTTTTTCCTTCCAGTTCTAGTTCCTTGATAGCTTTCAATACCTGTAACGGAGTGACGCCACCAGGGAGATCCCAATCGTTTTTACAGTCAGGAACAATGTACTTAGGCACTGCACCAGATAACACCATGGCAGATATAGCTGATACATGACAGTTCCGGGGAAGAATGAGATAATCTCCAGGTGAACAGGTTGCCATAATTGCTGCATGGATCCCACAAGTAGTACCTCCGACAAGAAACCATGTCTTGGATGATCCAAACAGTTTGGCTGCTTGTTTCTGTGCTTCTAATATGGGGCCTTGAGGACAAAAGAGGTTATCAAGTTCTGGAAGCTCGGGCAAATCATGAACATATGGTCTTATTCCAATGAGTTGAGTCATCGAAGCAGGTGCGGCATGGCCTCTGTTATGTCCAGGAAAGTGAAAAGATGCAGCATTTTGTTCAGCTGAGGCTTTCAATGCACTCACTAGAGGAGGTAGACCTCTCGGCGGAAGCTCGGGTGAATTACTGCATTCAGCGGGTTTGTTTGCGATGGATACATTGCTCGCCGTCCCAGTGTTCTCGTTTTGTCTGCATTCGGGAAGTGTAATACTTCTTACCTGTAAAATAGTTTAAATTGCTTATCAAAACCTAATTGAAATTCTACGATAGATGATTGTAAAATAGTCCAAGATTAAATTGGAAAGCTTGGAAGCAGAAGTAAACAAATAATAAGAATGGAAAATGAAGGGAACCTGAAAGCAATAGGACAGAATCGTTGGCGAAGGTTTGAAACTGAATTTGTTGGGAAATTCCTGCAAAGGGAAAATGAAAATGAAAATGAGAATTGAAAAGTTAGAAGCGGAAGGAGAATGAGAAGAGCGGTTACTTACTGAAAAATGGGAAGGTGAAAAGCAGTTTGTGTTTTTGGGAGTGAAAGGGGAAGACAATGGAAGTGAGACTGAAGCATACAACATTTTCTTCCACTTTTCCCACCACACCTTGCTACTCTTGCGGTTATTACCATCGGATAAAAGGACAAATAATATAATGAAGTTTTATTACTATGACAAAATATTGATATATGTAGTATTTTAAAGAGAAAAATAAAAATAAAATAAATAAATAATTCAAAGATAGTTTACATTTCTATTTGGACTCGGCGGTCTGCTAGGGTTTTTGCGATTTCCGATGGCGTAAGTCAACTTTTAGTTCTTGTTAGCCATTATTTAATAAGTAAATCTTAAGACTGGAAACTACCGTAGCTCGCGATACTATTTGCTAGACGATAGACCTAGATCTAGAGAGTGTGAATAGGTCTCAAGTTAAAAATTTATTCAAAATTTTGATTTAGAAAAATTTATGACGCGGAAGCAAGTTTCAAATATTTCCCTGATCCAAAATCGTCTGACCGAACTTACTATTGAAAAGTACGGATATGCGTAAGAGTACCAATGGTATGATAATAATCCATAAGTTGATTAATCAATACTTCAAACACTAAATTGAATACTCTACTATAGTAACGATTTATCTCCAATGATAACAGCACACGAAAAAACTAGTTGAAACAATTTGTCGAACACTTTGCGTGCATTCAACAAAGTTTGGATATTAGTATAATGTTTGTAGTTCTTAGAAATCCAATCACTACCAAATGGTATGTGATTACTACAACAACACAAATTTAACAAAGAATTCAAAAGTTATTATCCAAACAATGTTGATCAAGAGATCAAAACAATTTGCGAACCGGAAAATAATAGAGATAGAGAGAGTACACAAGGATTTGTTTAGGCAGTTCCCGATCGACCTCTCTATGGATACGTCTGCCCTCAACTCGAATTTAATAGATCTTACTTTGCAAATGTATGTATACAAGAGATGAGAAATCAAATCCCACAACCCCTAAGTTTGTTCTTGACTCTAGCACCTCAAAAATTCTTGACCAAAGATTGATCAAGTCACAAACAATGTCGCTTCAATTCATCTGTTGTTGTTCCTTCCTTGCACGACCTCCTTGTCTCAAGGATTTCACCCGACTGAATTAAACTCAAGCGCACACTTGTTGAACCCAAGATTTATCAACATCATCCACCGTTTCACGCTACTCCCTTGCCGACACACCTAGTCTCAAGGCTTTCACTCGATCGGATCTGAATTGCACAATCTTGTCCAGAACCTTCAAACCCTAAAGATCTTGAAGGAAAACCCCGCATCGGTTTTCTTATTTGAATCCTTCAAAGATCACAACCCAATATTCTCAGTACAATAAACCTAATTGAACATTATCAATCCTAATCTAGATTTCACCCAATAAAAAAGGATTATGTGTAGTTTGATTATGTGTATGCATATATTGAATTGAAGATGATGAGATGCTTCAAATCCTGGATTCATGTAGGTCCTACTCACTCTAGAAATCTTCCTACAAAATGATGCATGTACCAAGTATTTAATCAATAGGTCGACCTATACGAGTCCTGTGTTGACCTATTCAAGTCATGTGTCGACCTGTTGGAAGCATGTGTCGACCTATAAGGTTATGTGTTACCTATAGGTCGACCTGAAGGCTTGACACATGAGACAAAAGCTGCAGACTTTAATACTGCAACGTACGTGTCAACCTGTACCATCTATGTGTCGACCTGAAGTATAAAAAGTCATCTATAGGTCGACCTAGAATGAAGATTTTTCACTTTAAAATAAGTTTCTCATGCTCAACACAATAGTTTGATGCACAAATATTTTCCAGACCATTTCCAACAATGTTGACATGCTTCCTAATGCAAGAATGCTAAAATTCACAGCTAGACTCAGATGATATCGTCCAATGTACATAAACGTTATTTCCTAGTTTTAACATCATGCAAAACATATCTAAACAGAATAATACACTCACATACTCCATTTTTTATAATGGTAAAACTTGAGACAATGCGTTATTGTTCATGAAAAGCTCCCATCGAATATGTACATCATGTGTATCATATTTCTCCCCCTTTAACATCAAAAAGAGACCAAGCACACAATTAGAAGAATCACATATATACAGTAGAGAATACATAGGAAGTTTGCAAAGATAAGAAATATGCTCACATATATACAACATATATGATAACACATAAACTAAATAATCAACACAACAATAACAATAACCATAAGTACTTAATACATCAACCATTATCCAAAATCCAAACAGTTATAGATCCATTGTTAATACATAAACTAAGAGTCAAACAAACCATAATCCAAAATGCACATGCATAAAGACATCAAACATGAATTAACAAAATGCATAAAGACACAAGACACAAAACATAATCGGACACCACAAGACGAATCTCACAACACATCATTTAAACACCAATCTATCTTCTCCCACGTCCTCTTGGTGCACCTCTTTGTCAGCCATGTCCTTCATTGCAGTATTGAGAATCTATAACATCACACATCTCCCTATATAAACTTTTATAACGATGAGAGTCATCCTCATGTGGAGAAATAATGTGATTAATTCTAGCCAAAATGGCTTCATGATTTGCATTCATTTCAAAGTTGGAATCTTGAATGGACAAATGTTGCTGCATCATATTGTATTGCTCTATTTGTTCATCCTCAAATATGACTCGCCTTTGACACTTATCAACATAGAGCTCATCTTATTGTACCTGCATATTTTGAAGCATAGTAATAATGGTGGCAGTGTCAGCAGAATTAGCACCAGAACCTGCACCATGATGATCTCCAACAGGTGCATCATGCATCATAACATCTTCTTCATGGAGATTTTGGTGATTCCCGGTGTAATGCTCCTCCTCCATATGGACACCTTATTCTTCACCTTCATCCTTAAAAGCAGCAGGTTCATCAAAGTTATATATTTTGCTGGCATTCTTATTAGCAAGGAAGTAATATGCCCTTCACTGGACATCCAAAAAGTATCCTAAATTTGTAAGAGTTCTTTGAGAAAACTCTTGTACAGACCCAGACCCACGAGACTTGTATGACAGGTTAGGCAAGCCAATATTGAAGATTTTTGAAATCTCTAAAATCATAGACACATAGCAAAATGAAGTACCTTTGTTGCACTTCTTTATAGCAAACATCCTCGAAACAATGTAATGAGGCCAATTTATCTTAACCTTGTTGAGAAGAATTTAGACCAAGTGAACTTCAGAATAATCAATTCTTGAAAAACCACCATTTTTCGAACGGAGAACGTGAGAAACAAGCCAAAGCAAAATCCTTGGAACCATCTTTAGTTGTCCAGTAGTAAGAGGTTCAAAGCTACCTTCAGGACAAGGAGCTCTAAGCATTTATTTCACCGTAACATTCTCATTATAATCAACATTAGTATAAACATCAATCACTAATGGATCTGGTTCATCTCCCACTTCATGATCAGTAATAGTTATCCCAAACAACAAAATCCACAATTCATCTGTAAACTTCCAATGGTAAACTTAAAACGAGAACCATCTTTTGCATGCATCCTGGAATAGAACACACGAATAAGATCCTCATTTTAATCTTGTGTAAGTTGCAAAAAGTAGTCAATCTTTTGATGAGAGACCAACTCAGCAACACTAAGAAGATCCAACTGAGCAACGAATTTGGCTTTCCACGCATATTGTTTTACCACTAGCCTATCCTTGTGTTTTTCTTCAAACTCCTCAATACACCTTCGAGATACCAATGAGAAAGGGGTTTCTATAGTAGTAGATGAGGAAGTAGCCTTTCCTTTACCTTTAGAACCAACCTTAGTCTTTGCTAGCTTATGAGCCATTGAAAAAGTTAAGATAGGATGTGCACACCAAGTGTTTGATAGAATGTTTGAATGAAATATGATGGAGAATGAGAGATTTAAGAATACTCACACACTCAAACAAGACAAACAACCAATAAAACACACAGGGAAATAAGGATATAACAAGAACAAGTATGAATTTTGAACTTTTATGACTTAGAGAAACAAAGAGGGTTTTGAAAGAACAAGAGGGAAAAATAAGATGAATGAAAGAGATTTGATGAAAGTGTGAATGAATATGAAATGGGTTGAGAGAGACAAAACACGAATTTAATGAAATTGAATGACTTTTATGAGATGAGATGAAGCTTCGAGACTTGAGAGCTTTGGGTGCATGAATGTGAAATGAGTAATTTTTTACCAAAGAGAAAATATGAGTCGACCTCTGAGTTAATGTGTTGACATGTTAAAGTTATATGTTGGCACATACTGAAGCGTTTAATCAAGAATAGAAAAATTAATTCTACAAGTCGACCTATCCACGAATGTGTCGACACATCCTGAAGCATTTTTTACAAATACAAAAATTCAAATTATGCGTCGACCATATGTCGATGCATTATGGACAAAACTTGACAAAGATCACACTTATGACTTATGAAATGATTTTTGGTGACTTACATTGACTTATGCATGACTAGTGAGTAAAAGGCCTATGCATATGCAATTATTTGATGGTTTAAAAGAAATTAACATGCAAACACAAAAATAAGCATGAGATGGAAAATGATATAGATCAAGTATGATGATACTTAGTATAAAGCCACTATAAGCATATGAAATTAAACACACAACGGTTGCATTGAAATTTTTGAAAGTGGACAAATATTACACATATCATACACATACTACACCATATATCTTTGAAAAATAAACAGGTAAAAGAAATACTCACTTACGAAATAAGAAAAAGGATTGAAACGATATAACCCCATTGTATGGAAGACGAAGGATGCATAAGCATTCCACGAGAAACTTTCGAACAAAAGTTAAAATGAATGCAACAAGTTCCATAACCACAAATAGAACCAAAACGCTCTTACCACTTTTCTCTTTGTACAAGTATTTAATAGTGTTATTAATAATGTACCCAAGAGTCCCATTGACTTGATGATCATCCTCATAATTTTACTTTCAATATTGTTCAATTATGATAATCATCTTGCTCATCCTCGAGTTTTCTCATCTTAGGTTGATCAATCTCTAATTTGATGAACTTGAGTATGTCATGTCGAAGATAACCTACACCATTAAGAACAATAACTTTTCTGACACTTCTCGAATAGAAAATATTAGTAATAATCAATACATTCTTACAAATTAAAAGAACACTAAACATTAACCTCTTTAGTAACACATTATATCTTCCTTGTCACCAAGTTAAGAAATAGAGAAGTGTTACAAGTATTATGTCTTGAGCTTCCACGAACGAAATCACATACTCTCTTCATAGTGCCAAGACATTTATCCTACAAGATCAATGACTAGTGATAGGTACCCAATCTTCATTGGGTCCTTGATGATTAGTGAAACCTTGGTTGAATTTAGGCAACCATTGATGAGTTCCTTTTGGGACCAAGAGTCTCCTAAAGTTACACTTTGCAATGGTATGACCCTTCATGCAACAATAATGACAATAAATATTGTTAGAATGTGCTCTTTGGATATTTTAACTCTTCTCAATATAACTATACCTTCTATAAGGATTATGAGAAGGCATATCATATTTTGAAGTGTCAATAGCAAAAGTGACTTTGGGTTGCAAAGCCTTGTTCAACTTGGCTTTAAGATCTCTTGATTCTTTTTGCCAAATATGACAAGTCTCACACCCAAACCATGAGGTTTTATTATCATCACATTTATCTTTTAAAATATCTAACATAGATTTCCTTAAAGCTCACATATTATTTTCATTTTCCAACATTTTAGCTTACAAATGAGAGAAAACCACACCTAGTCTCAAGGCTTTCACTCAATCGGATCCGAATTGCATAATATTGTCCAAAACCTTCAAACCCTAAAGATCTTGAAGGAAAACCTCACCTAGATTTTCTTATTTGAATCCCTCAAAGATCACAACCCAATATTTTCGGTACAACAAACCTAATTGGATGTAATCAATCCTAATCTAGATGGCACCCAATCAAAAAATGATTATGTGTAGTTTGATTGTGTGAATGCATAGATTGAATTGAAGATGATGAGATGATTTGAAATCATGGATTCATGTAGGTTTTACTTGTAACACCCTTCTAAAATACCCCAAATATTTAATTAAAATAGCAATATATCAATCAGAGTAATTATGCAATTAAGGGTGTCACACAATCATTTCACACCATTCACCATAATAACTGTCATGCTCTTTTATTAATTCAAAACATAAAGCATTTGCACAATACGCAGCGGATAGAAATCAAATCAATCATGCAGAACATGTAACCCATTACATGTAAAATTATTCAACAAGGTAAAACATCCCATCCCGATGTTACATCTATCAGAGCATGACCCACTAAGGAGACTACACTAGACTCCAAGCACTAGCTTCTACTCAATCACTGCTCGTTACCTGAAAAATAGTTGTAAGGGTGAGTTCCTCAATCGATATAATAAGCATTATAAAATATCATGTAATGCTAAGTAAATAACACGTTAATCACCCTAATCATATCACACATTCAGTAACGGCACATCAACTCAATTATCATACTCAATACCAACACAATTCATACTCATTCTCAATGCCAACACAAACACACGTATAATATTGGAATACATCCATTCATATTATACGCCATACATACATTATGCAATGAGACTCCATGCATGCGGTACCGACTATTCGTGAACATATAGTTCACCTCACCGATCAAATCCAGATACGGCTACCAAGCCCACTAGTCCCGCTCATTTGAGACCTAGTGACTCACTCACTAATTCCTCACCACGGGAATTAGCTACCACCCCAAGGGCCATGCTATGCACGCTAATCACCTAGCATGCAAACATCAACAACAATCCACAATGATTTACTCACTAATTCCTCACCATGGGAATTAGCTACCACCATAAAGGCCACAATATGCATGCTAATTCACCTAGCAATGCAACATCATCAACAACAATCCACAATGGACATATGCTCACACTCTAAGCCATAAAACAGTCCATTTACCAACACATGCATAATATATACATTCACAACATTATGCATATTTTCACACATTCATCAACACACGTATCAAAACATCATATCATGTCAAATAATTAATCACAGTATTAGCACACTCCACCAATACCTATACTGCTCAAAACAGCGGGAATTAATCCCTATTACATCATACGCCAATATAGGCCAAACACCAATTATGCACACATTATTCAACTATTAATTTTTCACTTTTCCAACAGTGTTAACCGGTTAACGCCCTGGGTTAACCGGTTAACGCAACACAGAACACGCTTTCTGGCAAAACTCAACAGTGTTAACCGGTTAACGCCCTGGGTTAACCGGTTAACACAAACAGAACAGCAATTTTCACAAATCACCACAGTGTTAACCGGTTAACGCCCTGGGTTAACCGGTTAACGCAAGCAAAACAGCAACACTTCATAATTCACAACAGTGTTAACCGGTTAACACCCTGGGTTAACCGGTTAACGCAAGACAGAAAGTTGTTCCTGCGCTAACACGAAGCAGAATGCAGAATTCTCCGCATTTTCCGCCGTTGGAGGACTTCCGGACCTCCGATTCCGATTCCGTAAAAAGCTATACGTTCGGGAAATCGCAACTCACACAAATACAGATTCAATTACAGCTTTAACACAACTTATCCAACACAATTTTTCAGCATTCAACATCCCAATTAGGGTCAATTCAACGATTTATCACTACCCATTACATGTTAACCCATAATACCCATTAAACGACGATAAACCCCCTTTACCTGAGTTAATCCGGCAATCCTTTAGCCTCAAGCTCTTCTCTTCTCCAACCTTCTTCCTCTTGCTCTGCCTCTTTGCCCTTTTCCTCTTTTTGAGCCGCTTCTCTGTTTTCACGTGAAAACTCTTTTTCCTTATTTCCAACTTATATATTTTCCAATAATTATTATTCCAATAATAATAATAATAATAATAATCCAAAAATTCCAATTATTTAATTAAATTAATAAATATAATATTAACTTAAATTAAATAATTATCTTATTTTTTTATCGGGGTGTTACAACTCTCCCCCACTAAAAGAGTTTTCGTCCTCGAAAACATACCTCAAGCGAATAACTCCGGATAAGACTCCTTCATCTGACTCTCAAGTTCCCAAGTCACATTGCCACCTGCTGGTCCTCCCCAAGCTACCTTCACCAAGGCAATCTCTTTACCCCGCAACTGCTTCAACTCTCGATCCTCGATCCTCATAGGTGATGTTTCAACAGTCAGGTTATCTCTCACCTGTACATCATCTACTTTGACCACATGCGACGGATCAGGAATATACCTCCTCAACTGAGACACATGAAAAACCTCATGCAAATTCGCAAGTGACGGCGGTAAAGCGATACGATAGGCTACCTCCCCTATCCTCTCCAAAATCTGATAAGGACCAATAAATCGAGGTGTCAACTTCTTCGACTTCAAAGCTCGACCAACCCCAGTTATCGGAGTAACGCGAAGAAACACATGATCTCCCTCTTGAAACTCAAGTGACTTCCTCCTCTTGTCATGATAACTCTTCTGACGACTCTGAGCAATTCTCATCTTCTCCTGAATCATCTTAATCTTTTCCGTAGTTTGTTGAACAATCTCCGGTCCAACCACAGCACTCTCACCGGACTCATACCAACATAAAGGTGTCCGACATCTCCTACCATACAAAGCTTCAAACGGTGCCATACCAATGCTCGAATGAAAACTATTGTTGTAGGTAAACTCAATCAAAGGTAAATAACAATCCCAAGTACCTCCCTTTTCCAAAACACAAGCCCTCAAAAGATCCTCTAGTGACTGAATCGTCCTCTCAGTCTGACCATCAGTCTGCGGATGATATGCAGAACTCAATCTCAGCTTAGTTCCCAAAGCCTTCTGCAAACCTTCCCAAAACTTTGATGTAAATCTAGGATCTCTGTCCGAAACAATACTCGACGGAATACCATGCAAACTTACAATTTTCTCAATATACAACTCAGCTAATCTCTCTAATGGATAATCCATTCTGATCGGAATGAAATGAGCCGATTTTGTCAATCTATCTACAATCACCCAAATGGCTTCAAAATTCTTACTTGTCCTCGGTAAACCAGAATAAAATCCATACTGATACTATCCCACTTCCACTCTGGAATAGCCAACGGTTGCATTAGCCCAGACGACTTCTGATGCTCAATCTTCGACTTCTGACAAGTCAAACAAGAATAAACAAAACTCGCAATTTCTCTTTTCATTCCCGGCCACCAAAATAACTTTTTCAAATCATGATACATCTTCGTAGCTCCAGGATGAATACTCAAGCCACTACGATGTCCTTCCTCAAGAATACTCTCCTTAAGTTCGGTAACATCCGGAATACACACCCGATTACCAAATTTCAAAACACCATTCTCATCAACTCTGAATTCACCACCTTGACCTTGATTCACTAGAGTCAACTTATCAACCAAAAGCACATCGGATTTCTGACCCTCTCTGATCTCATCCAGAATACTACTCGTTAACTTCAACATTCCCAATTTAACACTATTGTGAGTACTCTCACACACCAAACTCAAGTCTCTAAACTATTCAATTAAATCCAATTCTTTAACCATTAACATAGACATATGCAATGATTTCCGACTCAATGCATCAGCCACTACGTTTGCTTTACCCGGATGGTAATTCAAACCAAAGTCATAATCCTTCAGAAATTCTAACCATCTCCTCTGTCTCATATTCAGCTCTTTCTGATCAAACAAATACTTTAAACTTTTATGGTCACTGAAAACCTCAAATCTTGACCCGTACAAGTAATGCCTCCATAACTTCAGAACAAATACCACGGCTGCCAACTCTAAATCGTGTGTCGGATAGTTCCTCTCATGAACCCTCAGTTGTCTCGAAGCATAAGCTATAACCTGCTTATTCTGCATCAACACACCACCCAAGCCCAACAATGAAGCATCACAGTAAACCTCAAATGATTCCGACGAACTCGGTAATATCAGAATAGGAGCAGTAGTCAACCTTCTCTTTAACTCTTGGAAACCTTCTTCACATTTTGAGTCCCAAACAAACGCTTGCCCCTTTCTAGTCAACATCGTCAATGGTAACGCCAACTTAGAAAATCCCTCAATGAATTTCCTATAATAACCAGCCAAACCAAGAAAACTCCTTATCTCAGAAACTGACTTCGGAGCTTCCCACTTAGATACCGCTTCTATCTTAGAAGGATCAACAGCAACACCACCTCTTGAAATCACATGACCAAGAAAACTAACCTCTTCTAACCAAAATTCACACTTGGACAGTTTAGCAAATAACTTCTTTTCTCGTAGAACTCCTAAAACCATTCTCAAATGCTCAGCATGCTCTTCTTCAGATTTCGAATACACCAAAATATCGTCAATAAACACCACAACAAACTTGTCTAGATACGGATGGAAAATCCTATTCATATACTCCATAAATACTCCAGGCGCATTAGTCACACCAAAAGGCATTACATAATACTCATAATGTCCATACCTCGTTCTGAAAGCAGTCTTCTGAATATCCTCAGTCTTCACACGTATCTGATGATATCCTGATCTCAAATCTATTTTGCTGAACACACTCGCACCAACCAACTGATCCATCAAATCATCAATCCTCGGCAAAGGATACCGATTCTTGATCGTCACTTTATTCAGTTGCCTGTAGTCCACACACAACCTCATAGTACCTTCTTTCTTCTTAACCAATAACACTGGTGCACCCCACGGTGACACACTCGGACGAATAAATTTCTTATCCAACAGATCTTCCAACTGACTCTTCAATTCAGTTAACTCAACAGCAGACATACGGTACGGAGCCATTGATATCGGCCTAGTACTAGGTACCAAATCAATCGAGAACTCAACTTCACGCTCTGGCGGTAATTCATTCACTTCTTCAGGAAACACATCAGGAAAATCACACACCACAGCTAGATCGCAAATCACCAGTTTATCTTTAGCCTCCAAAGTCGCTAACAGCATAAACAACTCTGCCCCATCTGCTACTGCCTCATTCACCTGCCTTGCTGACAGAAACAAACTCTTTCCTTCCTCAGTCTCAGGAAAGATCACAGTCTTATCAAAACAATTGATATAGACTCGGTTAAACACCAACCAGTTCATACCCAGAATAACGTCAACCTGCACTAGTGGAAGACACACTAGGTCCATCCCAAAGTCTCTACCAAAAATACTCAAAGGACAATTTAAACAAACTGAAGTAGTAGTCACTGAACCCTTCGCAGGAGTATCAATCACCATACTTCCATGCATCTCAGATATCTCTAACTTAAGTTTCACAGCACAATCCAAAGATATAAAGGAATGAGTCGCACCTGTGTCAATAATAGCTACAAGAGGAAAGCCATTAATATAACACGTACCTCGGATCAAACGATCATCTGCAGAAGTCTCAGAACCCGATAAAGCAAAGACCTTGCCTCCCGACTGGTTCTCTCTCTTCGGCTTAGGACACTGTGGGCTAATATGACCCAACTCTCCACAGTTGAAACAAGTCACAGTCTTCAACCGGCACTCTGCAGCCAAATGACCACCTTTTCCACACTTGAAACACTTCTTCTCATTACTGGTACACTCATGGATACGATGTCCAGCCTGGCCACATCTGAAACACTTAGCAGGGGCACTGGAGTCTCCCCCACTAGGCCTCTTCATCCCACTCTGTCTCTGGAAACCTTTGCCAGCTGCATACGGTTTCCCACGATCATTCTGATTCTTGCCTTTCCTATCAACCCTCTGCTGATAGCTCTCCGCTCTGGCCTTGGTATCCTGTTCAAAAATCCTGCAACAGTCAACCAAATCAGAAAACACTCTAATCCGCTGATATCCAATAGCCTGCTTGATCTCGGGACGTAACCCGTTCTCAAACTTCACACATTTTGAAAATTCCCCAGTAGCCTCATCATAGGGAGTGTAATACTTCGACAGCTCTGTGAACTTAGCAGCATACTCAGTAACAGACCGGTTGCCCTGCTTCAATTCCAAGAACTCTATCTCTTTCTTTCCTCTGACATCCTCTGGAAAGTACTTCCTCAGGAATCTCTCTCTGAACACAGCCCAAGTGATCTCAGCATTCCCAGCAGATTCCAACTCAGTGCGGGTAGCAACCCACCAATCATCTGCTTCTTCTGACAGCATATGCGTACCGAACCTGACCTTCTGGTTATCGGCACACTCAGTCACTCGGAAGATCCTCTCGATCTCCTTCAACCACTTCTGAGCACCATCTGGATCGTATGCTCCCTTGAACATTGGAGGATTGTTCTTCTGGAACTCACTCAGTTGACGAGCAGCTCCCATTCCCACAACATTCGGATTTCCCCCAAGTACTCCAGCTAGCATACCCAGAGCCTCAGCAATCGCAGCATCATCTCTACCTCTTCCAGCCATCTCTATTCTGAAAACCCAATCAAGCTAAAACAATAAGTACGGATAGGGTTACACAACACCTATCACATACAGGGAAACAGAATAATTACGACTCGACTCGACCGACTATGCTCTGATACCACTAATGTAACACCCTTCTAAAATACCCCAAATATTTAATTAAAATAGCAATATATCAATCAGAGTAATTACGCAATTAAGGGTGTCACACAATCATTTCACACCATTCACCATAATAACTGTCATGCTCTTTTATTAATTCAAAACATAAAGCATTTGCACAATACGCAGCGGATAGAAATCAAATCAATCATGCAGAACATGTAACCCATTACATGTAAAATTATTCAACAAGGTAAAACATCCCATCCCGATGTTACATCTATCAGAGCATGATCCACTAAGGAGACTACACTAGACTCCAAGCACTAGCTTCTACTCAATCACTGCTCGTTACCTGAAAAATAGTTGTAAGGGTGAGTTCCTCAATCGATATAATAAGCATTATAAAATATCATGTAATGCTAAGTAAATAACACGTTAATCACCTTAATCATATCACACATTCAGTAACGGCACATCAACTCAATTATCATACTCAATACCAACACAATTCATACTCATACTCAATGCCAACACAAACACACGTATAATATTGGAATACATCCATTCATATTATACGCCATACATACATTATGCAATGAGACTCCATGCATGCGGTACCGACTATTCGTGAACATATAGTTCACCTCACCGATCAAATCCAGATACGGCTACCAAGCCCACTAGTCCCACTCATTTGAGACCTAGTGACTCACTCACTAATTCCTCACCACGGGAATTAGCTACCACCCCAAGGGCCATGCTATGCACGCTAATCACCTAGCATGCAAACATCAACAACAATCCACAATGATTTACTCACTAATTCCTCACCATGGGAATTAGCTACCACCATAAAGGCCACAATATGCATGCTAATTCACCTAGCAATGCAACATCATCAACAACAATCCACAATGGACATATGCTCACACTTTAAGCCATAAAACAGTTTATTTACCAACACATGCATAATATATACATTCACAACATTATGCATATTTTCACACATTCATCAACACACGTATCAAAACATCATATCATATCAAATAATTAATCACAGTATTAGCACACTCCACCAATACCTATACTGCTCAAAACAGCGGGAATTAATCCCTATTACATCATACGCCAATATAGGCCAAACACCAATTATGCACACATTATTCAAATATTAATTTTTCACTTTTCCAACAGTGTTAACCGGTTAACGCCCTGGGTTAACCGGTTAACGCAACACAGAACACGCTTTCTGGCAAAACTCAACAGTGTTAACCGGTTAACGCCCTGGGTTAACCGGTTAACACAAACAGAACAGCAATTTTCACAAATCACCACAGTGTTAACCGGTTAACGCCCTGGGTTAACCGGTTAACGCAAGCAAAACAGCAACACTTCATAATTCACAACAGTGTTAACCGGTTAACACCCTGGGTTAACCGGTTAACGCAAGACAGAAAGCTGTTCCTGCGCTAACACGAAGCAGAATGCAGAATTCTCCGCATTTTCCGCCGTTGGAGGACTTCCGGACCTCCGATTCCGATTCCGTAAAAAGCTATACGTTCGGGAAATCGCAACTCACACAAATACAGATTCAATTACAGCTTTAACACAACTTATCCAACACAATTTTTCAGCATTCAACATCCCAATTAGGGTCAATTCAACGATTTATCACTACCCATTACATGTTAACCCATAATACCCATTAAACGACGATAAACCCCCTTTACCTGAGTTAATCCGGCAATCCTTTAGCCTCAAGCTCTTCTCTTCTCCAACCTTCTTCCTCTTGCTCTGCCTCTTTGCCCTTTTCCTCTTTTTGAGCCGCTTCTCTGTTTTCACGTGAAAACTCTTTTTACCAAAATGGAACTCTTTTTCCTTATTTCCAACTTATATATTTTCCAATAATTATTATTCCAATAATAATAATAATAATAATAATCCAAAAATTCCAATTATTTAATTAAATTAATAAATATAATATTAACTTAAATTAAATAATTATCTTATTTTTTTATCGGGGTGTTACATTACTCACTTTAGAAATCTTACTAGAGAATGATACATGTACGAAGTATTTATATGTGTAAGACTCATAAGAAGCAAAAGGAATGGAAACAAATGCAAATTTTCAAAAAATCCAATCAATAGGTTGACCTATACGAGTCATGCGTCGACCTATTCAAGTCATGTGTCGGCCTATTGGAAGCATGTGTCGACCTGTAAGGTTATGTGATGCTTATAGGTCAACCTGAAGGCTCGGCACATGAGACAGAAGCTGCAGACTTTAATATTGCAGCGTACATGTCAACCTGTACCATCTATGTGTCGGCCTGAAGTTTAAAAAAGTCATTTATAGGTCGACCTGTAGTCATATATGTCGACCTATAATGAGGATTTTTCACTTAAAACTAAGTTTCTCATGCTCAACACAATATTTTGATGCACAAATATTTTCCTGACCATTTCCAACAATGTTGACATGTTTCCTAATGCAAAAACGCTAAAATGCATATCTAGACTCGGATGATACCATCCAATGTACATAAACGTTATTTCCTAGTTTTGACATCATGCAAAACATATCTAAAAGGAAGAATGCAATCATATTAGCCATAAGAAATGGTGATTAACCCAAAAGGAGAATGGCATTTTAACCGAGAATCAGTGATTAACCAAAGAAAGAATGGTATTTTAATTGAGAATTAGTGATTAACCAAAAGAAAGGGTATATTAACCATAAAAGATAATTAACCCAAAAGGATAATGGTATTCTAACCGAGAATCAACTGAAGGAAAGGGTATGTTAACCATAAGAGGTGATTAACCCAAAAGGAAATTGGTATTTTAAAAGAGAATCGGTGATTAACCAAAGGAAATGATATGTTAACCATAAGAGGTGATTAACCCAAAAGGAAAGTGGTATTTTAGTCTAGAATTGGTAATTAACCAATGCAAAAAACTGTGGTATTTTAACCGATAATCGATGATTAACTAAAAGAAATGGTATGTTAACCAAGAAGTGGTGATTAACTCAAAGAAAGAAAGAGTATAATTGATGGATATTATTGCAATATTGTTGCAGAGTTGATGAGTACACTTAATAGGTTATTCAACACCATGTCCAGGGAAGACTCTTCAACAAACTTTGGATACTTAAAAGATTAAGGAAACTAAAGATGAAGAAGACTTTACACACTCAGTAATTGTCTTCGGCGAAGGAACAATTGTTAACCTCTAAACAATTCGAGAATGTGGGATAATGACTTCAATAGTTTCCAAAACCATAACAAAGTTACAAAAACGTGGAGTGAGGAATTGCATGCATTCAAGTGACATGTCAGTTCCCGTAACGTTAGAACTGTCGAAGACAGTTATTCCTAGGTAGTATGTATAGCATACTCATGTTTTGTAGCAAAAGGTTTGCTAGTTTTCATATAAATTCTCTACAGAACTGGAATACCCAAACTAGAGAGAGAAATTGTTTGTGAAGAAATATGTGAGTTTGCGTCCTTTTTATTGTTGTGCTTTTATGTTTCCTTAATTGAAACACCTTTATTTTCTTATCATTGACTACATTATCATTTAATGTTGTTTATTTCAAATTTCTTTTACTTCAATTTAAATGTCATTTTTTTAAGTCTATTCACG
This sequence comes from Lathyrus oleraceus, assembly GCF_024323335.1. Taxonomy (NCBI): domain Eukaryota; kingdom Viridiplantae; phylum Streptophyta; class Magnoliopsida; order Fabales; family Fabaceae; genus Lathyrus; species Lathyrus oleraceus. The sequence goes on from NC_066585.1 coordinate 456,436,631, forward strand.
CATTATTTGCAATTAGACATGTACGTCACATTAACATTTTTCACACAAAACCGATCTCGAGATTTTTCAATTTAATCTCAAAGACTTTCAAACTGATGATTGTTCGCTTAAAACACATACAAACCAAATCATATTTAAACAAAAATGTTTCAAAAAAAAAGAAACATATACTTAAAAAATAAAAATAAGCAAACTAGCAAAGATGAAATAAACATACACTTATAAAAAAAGATACATATACTTATAAACAAAATTAAAAAATATAATTTAACATTGATAAATTGAAAAAAATTAACAAAATTCTACATTATTCTAACAACTCCAAAAAATTCTACATTATTTTTTTTGAGATGTTGTGATGGGAATTTAACTTCGTGGGTGTTGGTGGTTTTGGTTCCATACTTATTGCTCTATTTTAGCATTTTTTATTGCACTTCTTATGCATATTGCATAAAACTTTTTTATTTAATAAAGTTTTGTGTCTCAAAAACAAAATTGCAATTGCATAACAGACATAGAACATTACGAGTTTAAGACAATAAAAGTTATAAAAACAACATACACACAAAAATAAAGTTACCCATAACCATAAACGATGATTGTCCTACCAAACAGTAAACCCTCACATCTACAACAAAAGAAATACACTTGTAATAGAGTAGTAGTGTAGCTGAGTCTTAGATATAAGTTTGTTATAAGTTTGTTATGCTGTTGTGCTGACGTGGCATATTCTGTTATGCCACTGCTCATCTATATAAGAGCTTATGTAATCTTCTATTTTCAATCAATGAATATAATATTCTTCTTCCTCATTATGACTCTCTCTAGAATTCTATCATGGTATCAGAGCTTCTCTCTTGATCCAGAATTTTTTTTCCTTCCAAAGGCCACCGGCTTCAGCGGTTCATCACAGTACCAGCGGTCCCTCCGCGCTTCATCTCTAACTCTGGTCCTACTCTCACTGTTGAAAGCGATGCGTATCTGGATTGGGAACAACAAGATGCGTTAATTTCCACTTGGTTACTCTCTACCATTTCTGACTCGCTTCTGCCGAAACTTGTTGATTGCAAGCATTCATGGCAGATATGGACCGAAGTTCATCGTTACTTTGCAACGCTCCTCACGACGAAGGCGAGACAGCTTCGCTCTGACCTTCGTCATCTTTCCAAAGGTGCGCTCACTATTGAAGCGTTCATGTTACGTGTTCGTGACCTCAGTGAGTCCCTCATCTCTGTTGGTGATCCAGTACCTTTACGTAACCTAATTGAAATTGTTCTCGATGCACTCCCTGAGGAGTATGATTCAATTGTAGCTGCGATTAACAGTAAGGAAGAGCTTAGCTCCTTGGATGAACTTGAGGCTTGTCTTCTTGCGCATGAATCGCGCCTTGACAAGCATCGTAAGGCTATTCTCACTGAACCGGTGTCAGTCAATCTTGCGCAAGCATCGCCGGCGCCTTCGTCATCTCCAGCTGACTCTACCTCTCTTACTTCAGACGCCTTTCCTTCCAGTACCAATCACGTCACTGCGCAAGCTGAGAATACTAACTCTCAGCACAGAGGTGGCCGGTCAAGTCGTGGTGGAGGCCGTTTTGGTCGAGGCGGTGGCCGTTCTGGTAAATCTCAGTGCCAGATCTGTCACAAAATTGGTCATGATGCGTCTATTTGTTATCACCGGTACACACAGTCCATGCCATCTGCTTTCTCTGCTCCTCGTATTCCTTTCAATCCATTCATGATGCAGACTCGCCCTCAGTATCCTCCCTCTTTTGGTTATGCTGCTCCTGGTTATGCTGCTCCTCGACCTTCAGCACCTCGTGCTGCTACACCACAAGCGTTTCTTGCCACTTCAGATCCTTCGTTCAACAATCAACTGTGGTTTCCTGATTCTGGCGCATCTCACCATGTCACACCTGATTCCACAAATCTGTCTGACATTCAATCTATGACTGGTTCTGAACAAGTTTATATGGGTAATGGCCAAGGTTTGTCAATTAACTCTATAGGTTCTCTTCAATTCCCTTCACCTAACACCACTCACATGCCACTCACCTTACATAATTTACTTCATGTCCCTCATATCACCAAAAATCTCATGAGTGTTAGTAAGTTTGCTCAAGATAACTGTGTTTTCTTTGAATTTCACCCTTATTTCTGTCTTGTCAAATCTCAGGATTCTTCTAAAGTCCTTCTTCAAGGAGTGGTAGGAGCTGATGGTCTGTACAAGTTTCATCTTCCTGCTCCTCCTGTGCCAAAATCTCTGTCTAGCCTTAACTCTAGTGTTGTCTTTAATGCTTCCAATAAGCTCTCTAGCTCCCTTTGTAAATCCTCAATGGATAATTCTGTTTCACCTGATTGCACTCCTTGTAATGATCTTACATTCATTAATAAAAGTGATTCTTCTTCTGAAAATTTGCCTACTGTTAATTCTGCCACTGCTTGTAATTCCGCTTTACCTATTTCTCACTCTAAATATACTTTGTGGCACACACGTTTAGGTCATCCTCATTATCATGCTCTCACTGAAGTGTTAAAATTATGCCATATTCCTGTTCCTTCTAAACCTCTCAATGACCTCTGTACTGCCTGTTGCCTTGGCAAGTCTCATAGGTTACCCTCCTCCCTTTCCTCTACTGTTTATACTCATCCTTTTGAGCTGGTTGTTTGTGACCTATGGGGACCTGCTCCTGTCACTTCTTCAGGTGCTTACACCTATTTCCTCACGTGTGTGGATGCTTTTTCCAGGTTTGTGTGGGTGTTTCCACTCAAACTAAAGTCTGATACTCTAACTCAGTTTGTTCATTTCAAGTCCATGGTTGAGCTGCAATTCAATTGTACAATAAAAACTGTCCAAAGTGATGGAGGTGGTGAATTCAGACCCTTCACCAAATACCTCACTACTCTTGGTATTTCTCATCGTTTCACTTGTCCTCATACTCACCATCAAAATGGCATAGTCGAACGAAAACATCGTCATATTGTTGAAACCGGGCTTGCCCTTCTAGCTCACTCTCAATTGCCTCTCAAGTTTTGGGATCATGCTTTTGTTACTGCTGCCTATCTTATTAACTGGCTACCTAGTGTCTCCCTTGGCAACCAATCACCTTACTTTAAGCTCCTTCACAAAGTCCCTGACTACTCTCATCTTAGGGTTTTTGGTTGTGCATGTTTTCCTTTCCTCCGTCCCTACAATTCTCACAAAATGGATTTTAGGTCACAAGAATGTGTGTTTCTTGGTTACTCTTCCATTCATAAAGGGTACAAGTGTCTTTCCCCCACCGGGCGTATCTATATTTCCAAAGATGTTCTATTCCATGAAACCAAATTTCCGTATGTGTCTTTATTTTCCTCCATAGCCTCTCCTGCCTCTAAGTCTTCTTCTTCCCCTCTCTCATCGTGTTCTTTTCCTACTTTATCTGCCCCTCTCTTTCCTCTTACAAGTGTTAGCTCTGCTCATAACACTCCTAATGCTACAACTTCTTTACATCATGCTTCTCCTAATTCTTTACCTAACACTCCTACTGCTACAACCTTTTCCAACTCTGCTCATAACACTCCTCCTGCTACTACTTCTTTACATCATGCTTCTCCTAATTCTTTACATAATGCTTCTCCTGCCACCTCTCCTGTGACTCCTGCCCTATCCTCTCCTCTTACTCCTCTCACCTCTGATCCTGCTGAAGCTAGCACCATTTCTCCTTCCTCTCTCCCTGCTAGTATTTCCTCTGTACCTTCTGTCCAGCCTTCAGCCCCTCCCCTTAACTCTCACCCCATGGTCACTAGATCCAAGAATGGCATTGTTAAACCTAAACTTAAACCCACTCTTTTACTAACACATATGAATCCCACCTCTGTTAGACAAGCCTTGGCCACTCCCCATTGGTTTCAGGCCATGAAAGATGAATTTCAGGCACTTTTGAAAAATCAGACTTGGGACTTGGTGCCTGCTTCATCAGCTAGGAAACCCATTGGTTGTAAATGGGTATTTAGGGTGAAGGAAAACACTGATGGCTCCATCAATAAATTCAAGGCCAGGCTTGTTGCCAAAGGATTTCATCAGAAAGCTGGTTCTGATTTTACTGAAACATTTTCCCCTGTGGTAAAACCTGTTACTGTCAGAATTGTCCTAACTCTTGCTGTCACTAACAGGTGGCCTATACAACAGATAGATGTTAACAATGCTTTCCTCAATGGCACTCTAGAAGAGGAGGTTTACATGCAGCAGCCTCCGGGGTTTGAAGCAGCTGACAAAACTCTTGTATGTAAGCTCAACAAAGCCATTTATGGACTCAAACAGGCACCTAGGGCCTGGTTTGACAAGCTAAAAAGGTCTCTGATGCTCCATGGCTTTACTGCCAGCAGATGTGATCCTAGCCTGTTCCTCTTGAACAAGGCCACCTTAACTATCATGGTCTTGGTTTATGTTGATGATATTATCATCACTGGGAATTCTGCCACCTTTATCACAAGCTTAATTCATCAGCTCAATTCTGATTTTTCTCTTAAGCAGCTTGGCAAGTTGGACTACTTTCTGGGCATTGAAGTCACTCATTTACCCAATGGTTCACTGCACTTGTCTCAAACCAAGTATCTCACTGATCTGCTATCCAAAACCAACATGCTGAATTCCAATGGCATGCCCACCCCCATGGTTTCAACTTCCAAACTCTCTAAAATTGGCTCCAATGCTGTCTCTGACCCCACTCAGTTCAGGTCTGTGGTGGGTGCACTTCAGTATGCCACCCTCACCAGGCCTGAAATTTCATTTGCCGTTAATAAAGTATGCCAATTTCTTTCCAATCCCTTGGAGGAACATTGGAAAGCTGTCAAACGTATTCTACGATACCTCAGTGGCACTCTGCATCATGGTTTACTAATCCAACCTGCCTCTCCTCATCAACCATTGTCTCTTCTTGGTTTCTGTGATGCTGATTGGGCTTCAGACCCAGATGATAGGCGTTCCACCTCAGGCGCTTGTGTTTTCCTAGGGCCTAACTTAGTGTCATGGTGGTCTAAAAAGCAACAATTAGTTGCTAGGTCAAGTGCTGAGGCAGAATACAGGAGCATGGCTCAGCTGGCCTCTGAAATGCTTTGGGTGCAATCTCTGCTTCAGGAACTTCATTGCAGGTTTACTACCCCTAAGCTCCTATGTGATAATCTCAGCACAGTGACACTTGCGCATAATCCTGTTCTGCACAACAGAACAAAACACATGGAGCTCGATATCTTTTTTGTAAGGGAGAAGGTTCTCTCCAAGCAGCTGATAGTTGAGCATGTCCCAGCTCAAGACCAGTGGGCAGATGCCCTGACCAAACCTCTTTCTGCTGCTAAATTCCTCCCTCTCAGAGACAAATTCAGGGTCATCAGCAAACAACAACTGTCTTCTACACTGCCAGCTTCTACGAGGGAATAATAGAGTAGTAGTGTAGCTGAGTCTTAGATATAAGTTTGTTATAAGTTTGTTATGTTGTTGTGCTGACGTGGCATATTCTGTTATGCCACTGCTCATCTATATAAGAGCTTCTGTAATCTTCTATTTTCAATCAATGAATATAATATTCTTCTTCCTCATTATGACTCTCTCTAGAATTCTATCAACTTGTAATCACACAAAAACAAACTCTTGGTAATCACACATTAATAAAACATCAGTCAAACTTATAAACAAATTGAAAAAATAGTAGAAGAGAGTATCACAAATATTTAAGCATAATAACAATAAAAAGTAACTAAAATGTAGATAATAATCAAATAGCACCACAAACCTTTGACTATTTGCTGCTACTTTTAGATAATCTCAAACTGTATAAATATCACAATGATGATTGTTATTGTGTTGATGAGAACGAATAAATGAGAGTGGTTGTTGTGATGACGATGAGAATAAAGGAGATGAGGAATAGATGAGACAAATAGAATTGAGAAAAGAAAATGAGGAGATAGTGTGTACACATGGGTAGTGAAATGATATTGTTTCGTTCGGGAACCAGAAATAGATGTTTCCACTTCACGAAGGAATAAAAAATGCTGGTGCTTCTCACAAGTTGTTTTTACTGAACATCGCAGACAACTATAGAAGAAAGTAAGGGATCAGATGCTCCACTAATATAACCACCTTTACTTTTTACATTGAGTAGATAATCGACAGCTCTCTGTGTAATAACCTCACCAGGGATTAATACTGGTATGCCTGGAGGATATGGACATATAAGCTCACCAGAAACCTTATCAATGCTCTCCTTCACCATTACTTTTCTTTTACGTGCAAAAAATGCATCTCTAGGGATCATTTTCCTGATTATATCATCAAAGGGTGCATGATCAGTAAGTTCTCTGTCTTTAGGTTGCTGAATGGAAGAACATGTTCCAGCTAGATGCTTTATTCCCGATAAAAGCCTTTGGACATGGTCCCTACAAGTACCAAGGTTAAGGGCATAAGTGATAGATTTATTCCCAATGAGTTCACATACAATTCCAAAATCCCTGTATAAGATTTCATCTGCTTCGTAACCTGATAAACCAAGCTCCCAAAAACCTACAGTAAGCCACAATGGATCCTTAGCAGGAAAATTTGGAAAGTGTGAATGCTCAAGCACTGAGATGCCAGGGATTCGTTTTAGCAAGCTCTTTGCTTCATTTGCTAATTCAATCGATTCGTTGAATATAACATCAGGGCTTTCACTAAGTTGAGCTCTAGCAGCATCAAGGGAAGCCAAAAGCAGGTAACTAGGACTTGTGGATTGGAGAGTTTGGAGACACATAGATATTGTTTCCTTATCTACAATGTCGCCTGACACGTGCAGCATAGATGACTGAGTAAGAGAGCAAAGAACCTTGTGGGTAGACTGTACGATCAGATCAGCACCTTGCTGGAGGGCTGACCTAGGCAGTTCAGAATGAAATCCTAGATGTGCACCATGAGCTTCATCAACGATCAAAGGAATTTTCCGAGAATGACACAAATCGGAAATGTCACTCAAGTTACTGCAAATACCATGATAAGTGGGTGAAGTGATGAAAACTGCTGCTGCTTTTTTGCCTTCCAATTCTAGTTCCTGGATAGCATTCAATACCTGCAAGCAACACCAACCAAAGAAGAAGAAGAAAAAAAGAGAGAAAGAGAACAGACTTAGATAGGATTACCAGAAGAGTCAAATCTGAAAAGAATATATAATATCAATTTCGAGGACAGTAAAAAATCATGTACTCAAGAAATAAAACAAAAAACTCATCTTTGTTAGAGTTAGAAAAATTAATTTAGATTGGTTTTCTAATGAATACGACAATTATATAAGATACCAACTGCTATTTTAGCATACCAGTTTCTATTTTCGCGTATTTTTTGTGAATGTAGCCATAATGTGATAGTGTATAATATCTGAATTACCTGTAATGGAGTGACACCACCTGCGATGTCCCAATCATTTTTATAGTCAGGAACAATGTATTTAGGCACTGCACCAGATAATACCATGGCAGAGGTAGCTGATAAATGACAATTCCTAGGAAGAATCAGAAATTCCCCTGGTGAACACGTTGCCATAACTGCTGCCTGGATCCCACAAGTAGTGCCTCCAACAAGAAACCATGTCTGTGATGCTCCAAACAGTTTGGCTGCTTCTTTTTGTGCTTCTAATATGGGGCCTTGAGGATAAGAGAGGTTATCAAGTTCCGGAATGCTGGGAATATCATAAGCAAATGGTCTTATTCCAATGATTTGAGTCAATGAAGCAGGGGCGGCATGGCCTCTGTTATGTCCAGGAAAGTGAAAAGAAGCAGCATTTTTTTCAGCTGAGGCTTTCAATGCACTGACTAGAGGAGGTAGACCTCTCTGCGGGAGCTCTGATGAATTGCTGCATTCATTGGGGTTGTTTATGATAGATGATGTGCTCGCCATCCCAATGTTCTCGTTTTGCCTGCATTCAGGCAGTGCAATGCTTCTTTCCTGTAAAATAGTTTAAAGAATTGCTACTGCCTGACAAAACCCAATGCTGTGAAGGAACGTGTAGGTCATAATGAAGCAGTACTTATGGACAAGCAACATTTCATTTTAGTTCAAGACTAGCTACACCAAAGATCAACTTACACCCCTATCTTTTTGCCTTAGTCATGATGAATATATTCATACAAAGTACATTTAAGAGTCAACACCAATGCATGCTTTTGCAAAAGATATAGTCCTACATGAAGAGTCGTGAGAGGAAATAAATGGGAGGTTAGAGATTAGCTTTAGCGTTTATTTGATAAAATGCAAAATCAAGGCAGTACTACATGTCAATCTGAAGTTCGTGTTTGTAGCTTCATGAAAGGCGCGATGAAATTGCATTTAAAGATGCTTTGGAGGTGGTTTGTCACGCTAACAAACACACACTTAGAATCATATGGATTCCATTTGAGTAGACGAAGTATAAAATAAATGAATTGTAAGTTTGTCCAAATGAGAAATCCACCTTGACCGCGTCTTTAAATTAGAGACCATACCACAAGTCACACAACCTAAATCCTTGAGACTACAATACAAAATGACGGAAACCATCGTATTCAAGCTGGTGGTTGGAATGGAGGAGGGTCTCCGATGTTTATGCGATAAAAATGTACCACTCATACTCAAGTTAAAGCAAGAATTTATTGTATAACTATAAGACCAACAATGTTGAATGAAACGGCATGTTGGGAGAAAGAAAGTCAACACGGAAACAAACTCAATGTAGCATAGATGAAAATGTTGTGTCAGATGAGTAGAACAACTGGATTAGATGAGATTAAGAATGATGGCATTAGAGAGAGTTGGAGTAAAACTTATTGAAAAAAAGATGGTTGAAGCTTGACTTAGATAGTTTGGACATGCGGTTTGAACATGCGGAGGAGACTTGTAGAATTCCATAGTAAGGAGACTAAAATGAGATGGTGAGCAGCCTTAGTAGAGCCCTGTTTGAATAAACAACTTAATTAGACGTTTAAACCTTATTTTATATCTTGGTATCAGAGTAGTCAATAGCTACATTGGCACTATATCGGGATAGCGGAGCGGAGTAGAGGCAGACCGCTATGGGAAGAGCCTTAGCGGTATAAATACTATAGCGGCTGCTATAGGATAAATAGCGGGATAGCGAAACGGAGCAGTTTCTGGCCCGCTATCCTTTTCCCTCCGGAAAAATCAAAATTACTCCTTAAACTTAAAACGGTATAAGGGTAATTTTGGAAAAAAAAATCAATTAATTTTGAGTTAAGACTCCTCTCTCATCTCTCTATGCACTTCGATCTTCCCTCTCAAACGTGATCTCCCCTCTTGCTACATTGTTTCTTTATTTGATTTATGAATATTTTTATGGGTTTAAAGTTATTTATTAAATTTACAATAATATTTCTTTATAATTATTATATGTAATATTTCCAAAAAAATAATCAGCAAGTCAAGTCAATCTGCTATATACTACTCTACTTGGTATAAGCCCTTTGTGAGACATTTTAGAGAGATTATATAAACAAATATTATAAGCTGTTTTTAACTGTGAAAACAACTTATAACTTATACGACTTTAGTTTGACTTTATTTTATCAATAATTTATAGACATCGAGACTCTGGTTATTATTATAATCAAATTTGATTTTTTTTACATAGACTAAATATATTATTTTACATAGACTAAATATATTAGCAGTTAAATGTATAAAAAAACTCAAATTTACATTTATTATTTATATAAAAAACGATTAATTAAATTGCTTATCGAAATCTAATTGAAATACTATATATGATGATAAAATAGTACAATATGATTGAGAGATAAAAAGAAAAGATTGGAAGCAGAAGTAAACAAGTAATAAGAATGGAAAATGAAGAGAAGTGAAGGGAACCTGAAAGCAATAGGATAGAATCGTTGGCAAAGGTTTGAAATTAAATCTGTCGGGAAATTCCTGCAAAGGGAAAAATGAAAATGATAATGAGAAGTGAAAAGTTAGAAGCGGAAGGAGAATGAGAAGAGCACTTACTTACTGAAAAATGGGAAGGTGAAAGCCAGTTTGTATTATTGGGAGTGAAAGGGGGCGACAATGGAAGTGAGAGTGAAGCATACACCATTTTCTTCCACTTTTTCCACTACAGCTTGCTATTCTTGCGGTTATTACCATCGGATAAAAGGATAAATAATATAATGAAGTTTTATTACTATGACAAAATATTGATATATGTGGTATTTTAAAGAAAACAGTTAAAATAAAATTAAAATAAAAAATTTAAATAAAATAAATAAATAATTAATTAATTGGACTTGACGGTTTGCTAGGGTTTTTGACGATTTCCGATGGCGTAAGTCAATTTTCTAATTCTTAATGTATGTTCGGTAGTCCTTATCTAATAAACAAATCTTAAGATCGAAAACAACCGGAGCTCGTGATATCACTTGTTAGACGATAGGCCTAACTCTAGAGGGGATTGAATAGATCCTAAGTTAAAAATTTATTGGAAAATTTTGATTTAGACTCTAGCACCTCAAAAATTCTTGATCAAAGATTGATCAAGTCACAAACAATGTCGCTTCAATTCATCTGTTGTTATTCCTTCCTTGCACGACCTCTTTGTCTCAAGGCTTTCACCCGGCTGAATTAATCCCAAGCGCACACTTGTTGAACACAAGATTTGTCAACACGATTCATCGCTTCACGCTACTCCCTTGCCGACACACCCGGTCTCAAGGCTTTCACTCGATCGGATCCGAATTGCACAATCTTGTCCAGAATCTTCAAACCCTAAAGATCTTGAAGGAAAAACCCACCTCGATTTTCTTATTTGAATCCTTCAAAGATCACAACCCAATATTCTTGGTACAACAAACCTAATTGGACGTTATCAATCTTAATCTAGATGGCACCCAATAAAATAATTATTATGTGTAGTTTGATTGTGTGTATGCATAGATTGAATTGAAGATAATGAGATGCTTTGGATTCATGTAGGTTTAACTCACTCTAGAAACCATACTAGAGAATGATGCATGTATCAAGTATTTATATGTGTAAGACTCATAAGAAGCAAAGGAATGCAAAAGGAATGAAAACAAATGCATTTTTTCAAAAAAATTTAATCAATAGGTCGACCTATATGAGTCATGTATCGACCTATTCAAGTCATGTGTCGACCTGTTGAAAGCATGTGTCGACCTGTAAGGTTATGTGCTACCTATAGGTCGACCTGAAGGCTCGACACATGAGACAAAAGCTACATATTTTAATACTGCAACGTACGTGTCGATCTATACCATCTATGTGTCGACCTGAAGTATAAAAAGTCATATATAAGTCAACCTGTAGTCATATGTGTCGACCTATAATGAAGATTTTTCACTTAAAACTAAGTTTCTCATGCTCAACACAATAGTTTGATTCACAAATGCTTTCCAGACCATTTGCAACAATGTTGACATGCTTCCTAATGCAAGAATGCTAAAATGCACAACTAGACTCAGATGATACCGTCCAATGTACATAAACGTTATTTCCTAGTTTTGACATCATGCAAAACATATCTAAACGGAATAATGCACTCACATACTCACTTTTTTATGATGGCAAAACTTGAGATAATGTGCTCTTGTTCATGAAAAGCTCCCCCCGAATCGAATTTGCCGATTTAATCGATTGGACCAGAAATCGGAGGTGAATCTGGTCCAGTCAACGTTTAAAAATCGTCAGTGAATCAAAATCTGAGTAAAACTGAAAAAACTGGATTGAACCGTTCAAACCAAATAACTGGAGCTTGTTTTATAAAATCGTCTGATTAAAATAAATGCATCAAATTGATTTTTTTTTAATTTTAAAAAAGTTTAATATGTCAATATCAAAACTTAAGACACTCCTCCAACACAAAAAATAATTCTTTTTTTTTACAACCATACAAACTTCTAAATTCTATCAATTTGTTGTAGTTTTTATTTCAACCACACTACATCATCATCACGTCGTCTCTTTCAAACATAATCACACTGTACAATTCAATATTGATTTTCGATATTATTTATCTTTATCAATTATAAGTTGTTGGTCGTCGTTCAACTCGAAATTTTTTATTGTTGTTCAATTAAATATGTTATCTCTGTTAGATCATTTTGATCTCGCTTCTTCTTGAATGAATTAGTATTTTCATAAAAAAAAAGTATGTTGTATTGTTTAGTTTTGATAATTCTAACTTATTTAATTTAGGTATTATTAATTATTTGAGTTTTATTTTAGTTATTATATTCTATTATTTTAATTTTGGTTTGAATTAGTTTAATTTATTTTAGTGTAATTCTTTAATTTATTTAAATTATTCTTAAATGAAGGTTGAAATTAAGTGTACAATTATGTTGTGTTATTACATGTACTATTGATATTGTTGTATTATATTTGTAATAAATTTATGAAATGTTTATTTTATTAAGTTGTAAACATATAATTATGTGTGACTATATCTATGAAATCTAGTTTCATATTATTAATTTATTTAATAAACGATTCGACCGTGGGTTTAACCGGTTAAATCAATTGTATTTTAAATCGATTCTTTCATCGGTTTGATCTCCGATCAGATTTTAAAAACGTTACTTAGGAATAAAACAATTGGAATTATGAAAGTTATGGAAATCATTTCATTCCAAATAGCATTTATTCTTGGAAATACTAGATAACCCCACCTTATGCAAACCAGTTCGAGTCATGCTATTATAGCTCAGCCTAGTTCTTTTACTCTTATTTCACCTGTTTTCATTCTAGCGAAATCACATTAAGCCCTTTATCTTTTCGCGCACATAGTGGAGTAACCGGTTAGCGATTCTGATCCCCTTTTAGTTAGAAGTTCTGGTACATAAGTTGGATAACTTCTTTATTTAGTCTATTGCAAATTGCGGGGGATCGGACCGTAGTCCGCCCTACCAAGTTCAGCACCAGAAACCGCTGAACCAACTCACAATGGATCGTTCATACCATGTTTTTGTAGGGTCCGCAACCTTTGGATTAAATGATTGGGTAAGGATCACCTAACTTAATTAGTGCATTTCCTGATTTTTAATATGTTGTTTTGGGAATCATCCACTTGTATTCATCGGCTCTCCACGTAGTTTGCTATTAAGACGGTGTCGACTTCTCGTATAAACTACTCGGAGTTACTATAGAACTAAAAGTTCAAGGAATTGGTAAAATAGGTACTTAACCTGATCTAACATGCTGAGGTTTTTAGAGTGTTGGGGCGGTAATAATTTTGTCTTAATTTCACTCAAGTTTTATAAAATAGGGAACCTTTTTACTTATTTAGTGTGTTGAATTTTGTTATGGCTCAAGAAAATTGGGGGGAATAGATAATAAAAAATTTCACACTAGGGACTTGACTTAAAATAATTTTTTTTTTTTGAAAGGGAAATAACATACTTGAAAGGGAAATATTGAAAGGGAGATAAACATAACTGAAACAAAGTTGTCCCCCTACACTTAAATAAAACATTGTCCCCAATGTTTCAAGAAAATCGAAAAAAAGGAAAAATAAATAGAATCCAAACTCAATTATGCCTGCGTCCTCTTGTTCTCGGACCCGGTGATCGTTCACGTACTGCCAAGTCATCAAACCGGCTAAGCAAGTCAGTGAACCTCTGGTCGGTTATTGCATTCCTCTCTTGTTGTTGTTGTTGCATCTGGCGCATCAATTGCATTACTTCGTTATTCTGCGCATGCATGGCATCAAGCCGTTGGGCTTGATGTTCAATAGCATCCATGATGTCATCATTTGTTGCAGGCCTTCTTCTTCGACGACGTCGGGAGGATGGACCAGCTACATTATCGGAAGGAATATGTGGGACAGACTGTTGTTCAGGACCTTGATCACCTTGCTCCATTTCATCAAACTCGTCTGGGGGCGGGTTTGCTTGTGTAGGCATGGTAGGTTCAGGAGCATTCAGATCGTAGATGAATCTGTTGGAGTTAGTGACATCGATGAGCGCAATGTTGGGCATAACGACGCTTGGGACTTCTTGATTATTCACCATAAGATACTAATTTCCGCCGACCCTATTTTTGATTAAGCGGCAGGAGCGACAATAGCTGATATCCATAAACAGGGGTGACAAAGATTGCAAATTCTGAAGTCAGTCTCCTAGATTTAAACCGAGTGCGATGGTGGTTATTAATACTCCAATCACAAAAGGTTGACTGCCTCGAGCACACAGGGTACGGAAATGGTGAAGTAAGAAAGAGGCGGCGTTTACCTTTGTATCTGCTGAAAAGATGCAGTGTAGGAAGAATAATTCTTTCGTGTTGACTTTGTTGTTGTTGGCTCTTCCAAAGATGGTGTTTTGCAAAATGCGGATAAAATACCGGATAGTGGGGTTGTGTATGTGTGAAGCAAGTAATGCATCCCAATTTGTGGTTTCCACACCGAATATTTTTCCAAAAAGGTCGAATGCGTTCGTGTTCCACTCTGAGTTTGGAGGGATTCTTGGGTGGACGTCGTCTCCTACAGGGAAATGTAGCATGGCACTCAATTGGTCCTGAGATAGTGAGTACTCAGTGTTGAACATACGGAATTTTGCGACACCGGTTAAGTACTCGTCTTCACCGGTTGGAGTGGAGTATGAATAAGAGCTTAAAAACTCCAAGGTGAGTGATGGGTATGTTGCGTGATTTTGTGTGCACAAAAAAGTTAAATCGGATAGCCGAAGCAGCCATTGCACACCTTGAAGTAATCATAATTCTTGTAAGCAATTTAAATCTGGGTACCTGGTAGATATGACACCGCGTTGCTGGAACCGAACGAACTGCTCCCATTGATAGTTACTATCTTCAGATCGGAAAATAATATTTCCGAATTGCACTTCTTGATGTTGGTTCTCCACCATATTGATCGGTAGGTAGAAAAAAGGAGAAAGGAAAAGAGGAGGAAATGTTTTTGTATAGAATGGTTTGTTGGAATGATGTGGTGTAGGAAGAAATGTATTGTAGGTATTTATAGGAAGAGTTTTGAAATTGGGAAGAGGAGTGGGTGAGAAAAAATTAATGTGGATGAAGGTGAGTGGAATGGAGTAAAGAGGTGAGTTGAATGGGGATAAAAATGAATTAAAATGGGGGGTAACGGTCATGACCATAACGGTCAACAACATTTACGAGGAAACAAGTTGTCACGCTCGTGACAGCAAGCGTTACGGGCGTTATGGGGTGCGTGGCGACCGTGACATCATGTGTGACGATCGTCACACTTCTGGGGTTTGCAACGGTTGTGACAGCATGGTGGCAGCATGCATTGGCTAAAATTTGTGACAAATTTTGTTTTATTATTATTTTATTATTTTATTAATTTTTTATTATTTCATTTTGTTATTTTATTTTAAGTTGCCATAAATGCTACTTTACTATACCATAGAATATTTTTTTCTCTCTAATAAGCCATGTAGGTAGTAGCATACAATATATATCACCATTGGTAATTTTAGACAATGCATAAAATAAAATTTAATTTAAACAATAATGCGAGTAACTTCATAAAAATAAACATAATGTAATATTTGACTGAAAAATAAAACATGCGAAAAATAAATCCTAAGATTAAAAATACGGTCAAACGAAACTATAAATTTCCTAAGACTAAAACTAGTTAACTCCAATTCTTCTAGCCACTTGTAGAATCTCTCGTTGGAGGAGCAAAGGAATTGACACGGTGTAGCAACTCGTGAAATTGATTTGTCATTCTACTCATGTATTCCAAAAATTCATGTCCCATCTTAGTTAACTATTCTCTAATGGCATCTTGTTCTGACATCAAGGCTTGAATAGCGGTATTATAATCAGTTCCGGGCATATGATGTCTAAAATCAGGTATTGTCGATTCTACGGACGGGATAGGATGAGGTGGAGAGGCAGCATCATGGTAACCAGTTGGTGTCTGCGGATCAGACTCAGCATAAGGAATCTGGTTGTCAGGAATCTCATAATCTTGGATGGTTTCAACAGATCTAACAGAAGAAGGCATTCCATCCAGGTTGTAGAGCCAATTATTTCGGTTATGGACACTAGTCATCGGGCTAGGCATGGTGAATAGGTAAAAAGCTTGGTTGTTAATTAATAGTTCAAACTCTTCAGGTCCAAGGTTTCCTATAAACATAGTGTTGAAAAGGAAAAGTATATTCATAGGCTGAATACCACAAAAGGGTTCAAATCAAGCATGGGTTGGCGCAATCCAATAGCATTAGCAATCATAGTTATCAATCCTCCTATTTGAATCGGTGCACGGTCATCTTGAATAAGGAGGTTAAAACTCGCCAACATATAAGTGGCACCAATCACTGGATGATTTTGGGAAGCACAAAATATTATGAAAAGTTCATCACGTGATACTGTGGTAATGTTTGATCTTTTCCCAAAAAGAGTGTGTGCTAGGATCTTGTGGAAATAACGAAAAGCTGGGTTATGTATGTTTCCAGAAAGAAACTCATGTTCCTCAGGGTCGCCATTTCCTGTCAAACTTCCCCAAAAATGCTCAAGCTCTCGATATTCGAAGAGGTCTTCTTGGCTCATGGTGAATGTGTCAAAAGAAGTAGGGAACCCTAAGAGGTTGGTAAATTCTCTAATGTTATACTGATACTCCATATTGAACATCTTGAATTGAATGAAACCTCGGTTTATTCCTTTTCCATGGTTCGGTAAATAAATCAGGGAGCTAAGGAGTTCTAGAGTTAGCCTCCGGTAAGTAACAAATTGTCTTCGAATAGGAGTGGTTTCCCACCCTAATTGATTCAGCAGATATAGGACACTATCTCTTAGCCCAAGAACGGTCATTGCACAATCATCAGCATAAAAATTTGGGTGCATCTCTCTCTCAGCAAGTTCTTCAAATTTTTGTCTCTGAGCTCTCCCTCGGAATTTGATACCAATGCGATCAATATGTCCCATTAGGTTAGTGTTAACTAAAGAAAAGAAAAACAAGAATTTAGTCAGGATTTGGCCAGATGCCGAAGGAAGAAAAGAAGAAAAATTTAATAAAATAAAGAAAATGAAGAATGAAAACTGAGTAAAATCAAAAAGATTAATCAAAGAAAAATAAAAATTTGTGGGTTGTCTCCCACGAAGCGCTTTGTTTAATGTCGCAAGCTCGACATAAAACTATTAGATGTTAATCTATTAATTTTGGAGACAATACGTCTAAGTGCAGAACCTGCGAGTCTTCATTGTTCTCAGCATAATGATAATGTTTTAGACGCTGCCCGTTTACGATAAATGATTCAATAGATTTTCCTTTAATTTCTACAGCCCCACTAGAAAAGACATTAGTGACTTGGAAAGGGCCAAACCACCTAGAGCGTAGTTTTCCTGGGAATAACTTAAGTCTAGAGTTAAACAATAGGACTACATCGCCTTGTTTGAAAGTTTTCCTTGATATACGTTTATCATGCCATTTTTGCGTTCTTTCCTTGTAGATTCTGGCATTTTCGTATGCATCTTGTCTAAGTTCCTCTAATTCGTTTATATCTAGAATTCGCTTTTCACCGACGGCCTTATAGTTTAAATTTAAATTTTTAATAGCCCAATAGGCCTTATGTTCTAACTCCACTGGGAGGTGACACGATTTACCATAAATAAGCTTAAATGGGGTTGTTCCTATGGGAGTTTTGTAAGCGGTTCGATATGCCCATAAAGCTTCGGGTAATTTTGATAACCAGTCTTTCCTCGATGTAGCGACAGTTTTTTCCAATATCTGTTTGATTTCTCTATTAGACACTTCCACTTGTCCACTAGTTTGAGGATGGTAAGGTGTTGCTACTCGATGTTTTACACCATACTTAAACAATAATTTTTCGAGTATCTTAGATATGAAATGAGATCCACCGTCACTGACGACTATTCTTGGGACACCAAATCTTGGAAAGATTATATTCTTAAAGAGTTTAATTACTACTCGTGTGTCGTTTGTTGGAGAAGCTATAGCCTCAATCCATTTGGATATGTAGTCAACCGCTACGAGTATGTATTTGTTACCAAAAGAAGGTGGAAAAGGTCCCATGAAATCTATTCCCCACACATCGAAATTTTCTACTTCCAAAATGCCTTTTTGTGACATTTCGTCACGTCTAGATATGTTTCCTGTGCGTTGACACCTATCGCATTTCTTGACAGCGGTATGTACATCCTTCCATATGTTTGGCCAATAAAGACCGGCTTGTAGGATTTTAGAGCAGGTCTTGGATGTACTTGCGTGTCCACCATAAGGAGCGAAATGACAATGTTGGATTATACTTTCTACCTCTTCTTCAGGTATACAACGACGGAAAATACCATCGAAGCCTCTTTTGGAAAGTAAAGGGTCGTCCCAGTAGTAATGTTTTATGTCATGGAAGAATCGTTTCTTTTATTGGTAGGATAAATCAAGTGGAACCACTCCGGCGGCTAAATAATTGACAAAATCAGTGTACCACGGTGTAACGCATACATCCAAGGTGGTCTTTACCTGTTCGTCAACTCTATTTTCTTCCAAATTAGCTATAAGTTTATCGTACGAGAAATCATCGTTGATCGATGTTCTTTCCGGTTCCAGGTTTTCGAGTCTAGAGAGGTGATCTGCTACTATGTTTTCAGTTCCTTTTTTATCTTTGATTTCCAAATCAAATTCTTGTAGCAACAAGATCCAGCTTAGGAGTCTAGGTTTAGCGTCCTTTTTTGTTAAGAGGTACTTAATGGCAGCATGATCAGTGTAAACGATTATTTTAGCTCCGACCAAGTAGGAACAAAATTTATCTAGTGCAAATACTACTGCTAAAAGTTCTTTCTTGGTCGTGGCGTAATTCATTTGCGCTTCATCTAGAGTTCTACTCGTATAATATATGACGTGAAGTTTTTTATCCTTTCGTTGTCCTAAGACAGCGCCTACGGCGTAGTCACTTGCGTCACACATTATTTCGAAAGGTTCGTTCCAATCCAGGGTCTGCATTATGGGCGCGGAGATCAATTCTTGTTTAAGTGTTTGAAATGCTTCTAAACATTTATTGTCGAAGATGAATTCAACGTCTTTCATTAATAATCAGGTTAAAGGTTTAGTTATTTTAGAGAAATCTTTAATGAATCGTCGGTAAAAACCGGTATGTCCTAAGAAGCTTCGTATTTCCCTCATAGTTTTCGGAGGTTGAAGGTTTTCGATTACTTCTATTTTGGCTTTGTCTACTTCAATTCCTCTATTTGATATGATGTGTCCTAAAACAATTCCTTCTTGTACCATAAAGTGACATTTTTCCCAATTAAGTACTAGATTTACTTTTACACATTGTTCTAGAACTCTTTCTAGGTTTTCAAGACATTCCTCGAAACTTTGCCCGCATACAGAAAAGTCATCCATAAAGACTTCCATGATGCTTTCGAGAAAATCGGCGAATATTGCCATCATGCACCTTTGGAAGGTTGCAGGAGCATTGCACAAGCCAAACGACATTCGTCGATAAGCGAAGGTACCAAAAGGACATGTGAACATTGTCTTTTCTTGGTCATCAGGATGAATTGGTATTTGAAAGAAACCTGAGTAACCGTCCAGATAGCAGAAATGAGAATGCTTGGCTAGTCGTTCTAACATCTAGTCTATGAATGGTAAAGGAAAATGATCTTTTCGGGTTGCTTTGTTTAGCTTTCTATAATCAATGCACATTCTCCATCCCGATTCAATTCGTTTGGTTATAGTTTCTCCTTTTTCATTTTCGATCACTGTTATACCTCCTTTCTTTGGTACTACGTGTATAGGACTAACCCATTTGCTATCGGATATAGGATATATGATACCTGCCTCTAATAACTCCATTACTTCCTTCTTCACCACCTCACTCATGATCGGGTTTAGTCTCCTCTGATGTTCCCTAGAAGTTTTACAGTCTTCTTCTAGCATGATGCAGTGCATACAAATAGAAGGACTTATCCCTTTAAGATCGGTGATGTTGTATCCTAGTGCGGTTGGATATTTTCTTAAGATATGTAGGAGTTTTTCGGTTTCAAGTTTTCCTAGGTCTGCATTGACTATTACTGGTCGTTCAAGTTCTAGGTCTAGGAATTCATATCTCAGATTTTTGGGAAGTGTTTTCAGGTCGAGGGTTGGTTTCTTAAGGCATTGCGTAGGATCTGATGTTATTGCTAAACATTGGTTCAGTCTGTCTTCTACATGATAGTCGGACAATTCGTCATTTTCTAATTCTATTTCTTTTATGCATTCATCGATGATATCCATGAAGTAACATGTGTCTTCTATTGCAGGTGCTTTCAAAATTTTGGAAAGAATAAACTCAATTTTCTCTTCTCCTACTTCGAAAGTGAGTCGTCCTCGTTTTACGTCTATGATAGCACCGGCGGTTTCTAAGAAGGGTCTTCCCAATATAATGGGGGTAACTTCATCTTCTCTTATGTCTATAATTATAAAATCGGTGGGGATGTAGAATTGACCTATGCGCACGAGAACGTTTTCAAGAATTCCTACGGGATATCTAACGGAACGATCTGCTAATTGCACAGACATTTTAGTTGGTCTTAATTCTCCCATTTCAAGTTTCTTGCATATGGACAAGGGCATAACACTGATACCGGCTCCTAAATCGCATAAAGCTTTGTCTATGACAAATTTTCCTATATGACAGGGTATAGAAAAACTACCAGGATCTTTAAGTTTAGGAGGCATATTCTGGATTATTGCGCTACACTCAGCAGTGAGTGTAACGATTTTGCTATCTTCAAGTTTCCTTTTATTAGATAAAATTTCTTTTAAGAACTTAGCATATGAGGGCATCTGTGTAATAGCTTATGTAAAAGGAATTGTGACGTTTAATTGTTTCAGTAGGTCAACAAATTTTTTAAATTGGTCCGCGTCTTTGGTTTTAATTAGCCTTTGAGGATAAGGGATAGGTGGTTTGTAAGGTGGCAGAGGTACATAAGGTTCTTTGTTTTCTACGGTTTCCTTATTACACTCTTCCTTTTCCTTAGGTTTACTTTCTTCCTCAGTTGACTTTTTAGAGTTTTGGTTCTCAATCCTTGGGTCAGATGGTCCTTCTACCTCTGTACCACTTCGTAATATAATTGCATGAGCGTGGCCTTTCGGGTTAGGTTGGGGTTGTCCAGGAAATGTACCAGTTGGGGAAGCAGTAGGCGCTTGTTGTTGAGCTACTTGCGAGATTTGTGTTTCCAGCATTTTGTTATGGGTAGCCAGGGCATCTACTTTACTTGCTAGTTGTTTAATTTGTTCGCTAGTGTGTACATTCTGGTTTAAGAACTCTTTATTGGTTTGCTGTTGAGAAGCTATGAAGTTCTCCATCATGATTTCCAAATTGGATTTCCTAGGAACGTTATTGTTAGGTGTAGATGGGGTCGGCTTTTGATATCCCGGAGGTATAGCTGGAGCTTGACTGGGAGTTTGACCTGGTGCGTATAAAGCATTATTACTTTTATATGAAAAATTAGGATGGTTCTTCCAGTTTGAGTTATAGGTATGCGGGTAAGGATTTCCTTGAGCATAGTTCACCTGCTCTGTTTGGATTCCTGTTAGGAGTTGGCAATCCGTAGGCGTGTGACCTTGAATTCCACAGACTTCGCAGTTTTGAGTTACTGCAACCACGGTGGCTGGAGATGATACATTTAAACTTTCAATTTTCTGGGCAAGAACATCCACTTTTGCATTAACATGATCAAGGCTACTTATCTCGTACATGCCCCCTTTTGTTTGAGGTTTTTCTACCATTGTTCGGTCGCTTCCCCACTGATAATGATTTTGGGCCATGCTCTCGATAAGTTGATAAGCGTCGGTGTAAGGTTTATCCATAAGCGCACCACCGGCGGCGGCGTCTATTGTTAACCTTGTGTTGTACAAGAGACCATTGTAGAAGGTGTGAATTACTAACCAGTCCTCTAAACCATGGTGTGGGCAAAGTCGCATCATGTCCTTGTATCTTTCCCATGCTTCGAAAAGAGACTCGTTGTCTTTTTGCTTAAATCCATTTATCTGGGCTCTCAACATAGTTGTTTTGCTTGGAGGAAAATATCGGGCAAGAAAGACTTTCTTCAACTCATTCCATGTGGTGACTGAGTTGGAAGGAAGAGACTGAAGCCATCTTCTAGCTTTATCTCTTAACGAGAAAGGAAAGAGACGAAGTCGAATTGCCTCTGAAGTGGCACCATTAGCTTTAATAGTATCAGCGTATTGGACAAATACGGATAAATGAAGGTTTGGATCCTCGGTAGGATTTCCAGAAAATTGATTCTGTTGCACTGCTTGCAATAGCGAAGGTTTAAGTTCGAAGTTGTTCGCTTTGATTGCGGGTGGAGCAATAATCGAATGCGGCTCATCCTGCGATGGAGCAGCGTAATCTCGAAGAGCACAAGCTAGTTCGGCCATCGCTGGTATCGTCGAAGGAAGGAGATTTTTGAGATCAGGAATTTCGATTGGAGGAAGATTGTTTCTAACACGATACTCCGGAATTCGTCGTAATAATCGGAGATATCGTTCAACGTCGTTGATTCGTAAGTAGTACGGCTCGCCTTGTGAGCGAGTGTGTGGCATACAAATCAACGAAAAAGAAGGGAAAAAAATAAAAATTGCCTTAGTCTCTACAGCGTAACAGAAGAGTTACGATATCGACTAAATAAAAGTCCCCTGCAACGGCGCCAAAAACTTGATCGCGACTTTATGAGTCTATCGGGGTACTAACTGCAAGTGCACAGTCTAATCGCGTAGTTTTAAAAGATATCGATCCCACAGGGACTTAATGAATCGATATACCGTTTTTCTAGGGTTATTGCGTAAAGCTAAGGCGGATGATACTTTGATGATTAAGGTGAAAAGTAAAACTAAATTTGGATCTAGATTAAATATCAAATAACACGGATATCGGTATGTAGTTCGTCGTAATTAGGGAATCAAATCTTCGTTGGTCTTTTTCTTAATTTTAAAATAAGTCTTTTTAGTAGACACTATCAATTAAAAGTCTTTTCCTCAAACTCTCGCTCTGTTGAATTAGACTATGACTTTATATGTTAACGTACGCTCTCACTATTTCGTTAAATCTAAAATCACTTTTGAAAATAATAGAATCTATGGAAACTCTTTTTGAGAAAATACTAACCGTTTAAACACCCTCGTCTCAAACTCTCGCTCTGTTGACTTGGATTATATGATAAAACTTAAATGCTTAACTCTCGTCCTCACATTTAACTTTTAAAAATAATTTTTGAAAATAATTAGAATTCAATTAACCTTAAAAATTGTTTTCGCCCTGATTTAATGTTAATGTTCAATTTACACTGTCCAGTTAAATGCTCAAACCGTCGTTCTATTGATTTTAACTTTTGTATGTCTTTTACTCTCGTACAAAAACCTTGGTATTAGCTTTGTAAATTGAGACCAGAAAAAGAGTGACTATATTTTGAAATAAATTTAAACCAACTCAATTTTGATTCCTTTATTCCGCTTACTTTACATACCAATATCTAAATTAATTAGCCGGACATGCTAAACACGCATAAACAATAATCATGCATAAATACGGCCATATCAAACCAACAATATATAAACAGCAGAACAAAGCATATGTAAATTAAAACAATAAATCAATTAATTAATGAACCTTGAAAATTACTAGAAATCTGGATTTTAACTCCTAGCTTCGATGCTCGAACACTCCACCACAAGTCGGTTGGATTTGTTCTTCACAATTCTCGATCAGACAGGAAAGTAAAAACGAGGAAATAAAATACTATGATCTGACGTAAGGTTAGATCCAGTAAAAATTACACAATAGTCTCCGGTGTAGAAACTATCGTGAGAAAATAAACTGAATGCTTCGGAAATTAACTAGAAAAGAAAAGGAAATAAATTGCTTGGAAGTTTAGAGTGCTGGAAAATATTGCTGTAAAAATTGCACGGAGAAGAGAGAGTGCCTCAATTGGATCTTTCTAGGTCTATTCATATTCACCTCCAAAATAACTGTTTCCTTGAATTGGTCTTCCGTGTGGTTCAAAGCATGCATGAGAAAATTTAGGGGAGAACGTTCCTTCTGTTACGCACGTCAATCCTAAAATATAGGATGAAATGTGTGACGTCCGTCACACTATGTGTAACGGTCGTAACACTAGGTTTTGGGGCGTGACGCTCGTCACATGCTTGTGGCGGTCGTCACAACCATTTTCTTTGTTCCAAACGTGGGCTGGGCTTTGGTGCTTCAGCTCGCTGCTTTTCTTAGAAAATCCTCTTTTTGCACCCCTCTTCTTTCTTTTTCACACGTGCTTTAAATAATGATACCTGAAATAAATAATAAGAAAATACCGAGTAATATCGAATAATATAAAATAAATTGACTCAAATAGCGATCTAATTTAATTAAATCAAGTCTAAAAATGTGATATAGTTTCATGTTATCAGATATGGTAAGTTGATGTTTTATTTTAACAGTTTTGGATGGTCCTTGAATCAAACTAATAGGCCTCTTAAGAACACTCATGACATATAGTTTATAATACAAGCTTTTTGCCCCTCATAATCCATAAAAGCATGGCACGTCCGTTTTCTCTTATAGGCTAAAGATCCTAAATGATTTGCAATATTTTACAAGAGCTTTGATGGTGTAATCCTTCAACGTTTCAACCAATATTTTTTTGGGGTCATCATTGGTGTATGAGAGTTCAAAATACAGCAGGTGGGTACAATTGTGTTCTCATTCTTTTTATCCTTTACACTATCATTAAAGATAAATGTTTGATGCATGAAAAAACTTCACCATAATTAGAAGGCATTCTACATAGAAGCTGTGTTGAAAACTTCCCCATGGAAAAATGGAAGAGAGTTCAATAATACACTTACTTTAGATGTGTGCATGCGTGATTGATTGTGTTATTGGCATTATATGAGCATTATGTTTGTTTTGTGGCAACCACATTACATGTATTATGCTTTTGTGCCACTTATGATGTTGTTGTTTGCTCATTGTGTTTTGTTTGTGGTGTGCTTATGTTGCTAAGTTTGTATTGCACATCTTGTAAGTTTTGAAAGAGTTATTTTGCCAAAAAAATTCAAAGATGGGATTGTTATTCCTTGTGGATTTGCTACATTATGCAAAACAAAATGGAGTGTACAAGATGTTTTGTTGAATAAATGAAACATGTGGATCAGATGTTCTAGTATCTGTGCAACATCTGACCCTTGTCAGCAGGCCTAAGTGGATATTGTTTTGAATGTAATTTCTTGTTGGGTTTCATTCAGATTTGTTGTTATCTTTTAGCAATGCAGTAATTAGATTTGTTTGACAAATTAAAAGAATCAAATCAAATCAGTTAAATATTTAAATTTGAATACAAACAAATCAAATCTTTTATTGGAAGTTTTTTGAAAAACAAATATTAACTAAATCTTCTACAAATCTAGGCGTGATCTCTTCATTAATTTCCCATTGGATAAAATCTCGGATTTTACATTGCAATTTAATGAGACTCAAACCTAACGTTTGAGGTGTGTAAGTATTGAAGATATTTGTGTTAGGGTTTCTATTTATGAGTCTTTTGTTTGTGTTGGTGTTTGTGCACCACTCTAGCACCTGAATTCATATCAAAAGACATAGAGTTTGGTTTGTTAGTTAAGTTGCAATTCATTATTCAATATTCTAATTACTGTTTTAATCACTAGGGTTAGTCATTGAGAGAAAGTGAGAGGGGTTCTCAAATTTAGGGAGAATCCAAAATTGAAATACATGGGCAGAATTAAGAAGATGGACATTGAACATGGGGTTGTTCATCTAAGACACTTTGTACTAATTATATTGAAGAGTGAATTACCTTTTTTGGGTTAGATGCCCTCAAGGCGAGGCGTTTAGATAATTTTTCTGACGAGACTCTAAGTCCATCAAGCGAGACATTTATATGACCCTGTCTATTGGGACTATAAGTTGATTTCTTCCAAGCGAGGCATTTAGATGATCTTGCCTGACAAGACTCTAAGTTGAGTCCCTAAAAAAGGGGGGTTTAGATGAGCATGTATGACAAGACTCTAAGTTGAGTCCCTATAGGCGAGGTGCTTAGATGAAAATATTTGGCGAGAATCTAAGACCCTTAGTGTGAGGCATTTACTTGAGCTTGTTTGACGAGACTCTAAGTCCCTCAGGCAAGGCATTTAGATGAGTCTTTATGACGAGACTTTAAGTTCTAAGGTGAGACATTTAGGGGAGCATGTTTGAAGAGTCTCTAAGTTAAGTCCCTCTAAGCGAGGTGTGAAAATGTGCATGTGTGATGAGACTCAAAGTCCCTAAGGTGAGGCATCTAGGGGTACATATCTGATGAGACTCTAAGATGAGTCCTTCCAAGCAAGGCGTTTAGATGTGTTTGTATGGAGAGACTCTGAGTTCCCTGGGCAATGTGTTTAGATAAGATTCTAACAAGACACTAAGTCGAGTCCCTTTAGGTAAGGCGTTTAGATGAGTCTGTCTGACAAGACTCTAAGTCCCTCAAACGAGGTATTTAGATGATCTTGTGTGATGATACTCTAAGTCCCTTAGGAAAGGTGTTTAGATGAGCTTGACTGATGAGACTCTAAGTTGAGCCCTTATATGCGAGGCATATAAATGAGCATGTCTGACGAGGATATAAGTCCCTCGAGCGAGGTTTTTAGATGAACCTTTCTGATGAGACTCTAAGTCTCTCGGGCGAGACATTTATATGAGTCTGCCAGACGAGACTCTAAGTCGACTCCCACCAGGAAAGGCGTTTAGATGAGCATACTTGATAAGACTCTAAGTCCCCGATCCGAGGAGTTTAGACAAGCATGTATGATGAAACTCTAAGTTCCCTAGGGGAGGCATTTAGATTAGAATGTCTGATGAGACTCTAAGTCCCTCAGGCGAGGCGTTTAGATGAGACTCTAATTCTAGTCCCTCCAGGCAAGGAGTTTAGATGAGCTTGTCTGATGAGACTCTAAGTCCCTTAATAAAGGCTTTTAGATGAATCTGTCTGACGAGACTTTAAGTGGAGTCCCTCCAGGTGAGGCATTTAGATGATCTTGTCTAAAGAGACTCTAAGTCTCTCAGGCGTGGTGTTTAGATGATCCTGTTTGACGAAACTCTAAGTCCCTCAAGCGAGGCATTTAGATGAGTGATCCGCTGTCGCACGCGGATCAAAACGAGTAGTTTTTCAAAAATGTAGTTTAACGACAAATTGACTCAAATATCGTTCTCAAGGATTCTTCTTTAATTAATCTACCGATAGAACAAAAAGGGGGGTGGTTGGTTTAGATTCGAAAAAGTGATTTTTAAAAGTGATTATAAAATAAGCTGACACGAACCAACTTACTGCATCATCTTCCGACTTATCATTGATTCTTATAAAATTCCAAATCCCTAACGGGTCTGCTCCTATTCGATTACAATTACCATTAACAAGCGTAAAGGAAATTATGCGAGTAATATTCCCAAATTCCGAATTAAGCAAACGGATTAAAAACTATTGCGAATTAAGCAGACGCAACTTGATCGTTCGTGATAAAATAAAAGCTATGTTAACACGAAATTGATTCGGGTTCATCATTCATCAATCGAATTTAAGGATTCTATCCTATAGCAACAATTAGATTAAGCAAATAATTGGAATTATAAGAAGAATTCAAAGGAAACAAATTGAAATTAATAAAAACCTCAAAGCGGATTCTGAATTACAGCAGGTTGATTCAAAAGGGATTAGTTCTCCATAGTCATCTTTCTAGCTCTCAAAAAATCGTACATGAACCGAAAAACGTCACTCTGTTTTTGGCTGCCTAACCTAGGTAAAAACACCCAAACCCGTTTCACAACTCAACCGGGTCAAATGTACGATCCAGGCCCAATACAACTAACCCAAACAAAATAAAAAATAATGCAGCAACTTCAACTAAATTTCTGGCCCTGCTACAATCTGATTCAGCTCTCGACTTTTGAACAAAAGTTGTAGATCTTTTTCTTAGCTTTCCATCGACTGGTAGAACGTCTCAATCCGATACTCCTAACTCAAGATATGATTTTTCTCGCGAAAGCTGCTAATGATGAAAATTAAATACGAAAATTAAATAAGTGCAAAAATAAAATAAATTATGAAAACACATTAAAACATAAAAATAATCAAAGCAAACCGAAGAAATGCTTAAGTACAAACATGGAAGAACGTGCATCAAAGTGCACTGATCAAATCCCCTCACACTTGAACTTTTGCACTCCGAGCAAAATGAAAAACAAAACAAAACACATACACATCAACGGTTACTCATTCTAGGCTACAAGTCATCTTCAGTTAAGTTTGCTTCGATAGGTACTAATCTTGCACACTAAGGACATTGTAAGAACACTAATCCACAGTTATGCAGATATAAACTTCCTGAATACACAAATCAACTCGAATCATGTTATTATATTAAAGCCTAACTTACTCATCCTTCTTTGGCTCTTTTTCATTCAGGCGCAATCACATTAAGCATGTTATCTCCACACACTCATAGCAAGGCGACCGGTTAGTGACTCTGATCCTTTTCTGCACGGGGTTTTGGTACTTAAGTGGAATAACCCTTTGCTTACTCAATTGTAGTTGCGGGGGATTGGACCGTAATCCGCCCTACCAAGTTCAACACCAGAACCCGCTGAACCAACTACAAAAGAGTCTTATTTCCAACTTTTTTTGAAGGTTCCACAACCGTTGGGTTAAGTGACCGGGTGAGGGTCACCAAACTTAGAAGGTGCATTCCTTTATTTTTTTCTCTTTTTTTTCTTTTCGAAACACTCATTTATATTCATCGGCTTCCCTGCATAGAGTGTGTGTGAGATGGTGCTGACTGCTGAAATAAACTACTCAAGAGCTATCAGAGGATGAGAATGTAAGGTTAAAACATAATAAAAATTCAACTCAATCTCCATATGCAGGAGACTTATGGTGTTAAAACAATACCGATCTTGTGAATTTTTTCCAAGTCTCCGCAAACTCGACTCAAAGTAACCTATAGCCTAAAACTTTCAAGAAGATGCATTTTTTTTAATGACTAAAAACAAACAAAACAATAACAAAAACAAAGAAAACACACGATTCCCTCCCCCATACTTAAACTAAGCATTGCCCTCAATGAAAGGACTTTACTAATAAAGTAGAGAGAAGGAAAGAAAGACTCCCTGATCAAGTTGCAGTGTAGTCAGGCGCTTCCAAAGAAAGCTCCTCTATGCTGACATCTTCAGGCACCGAACTTGCATGGAATAACTTCAGACGCTGCCCGTTAACCTTGAAGACTTTGGCAGTACCTGCACTTTTTATTTCTACTGCACCATGAGGAAAAACATTAGTAACAACAAAGGGGCCAATCCATTTGGATCGAAGTTTCCCAACCATAAGCTTAAGGCAGGAGTTAAACAATAAAACTTGTTGGCCCACAGAAAATTCCTTCCTAGAAATCATCTTATCATGGAAGTGCTTAGTTTTCTTTTATAAATCCTAGAGCTTTCATAAGCCTTTAATCTAAGCTCTTCCAACTGTTGTAATTGGAGTTTTCTTTCAATACCTGCTTGTTGCATCTCCAAATTACAACTTTTCACCACCCAATACGCACGGTGTTTGTAGCAACCTGAAAAATACAGTGCGCGAAAAAACAACCGGCGAAAGAAAATGACAGAAGAGTCGCCACCGTGCGTTATTCGTCCCAAAAAAGGGAAAGGAAACGCTCAAAGTAAACCTGAAAAAGGAAAGGACAAGACGGGGTCTCGCAACCAAATCTTGGGTTCGGGAGTCGGTTATGCGAAGGGAAGGTATTAGCACCCCTACGCATCCGTAGTACTCTACGGGATCCACTTTGGTAGTTTTTGTCTAAAGGGTGTGAGTTTATCTTGTGCTGTTTACCCAAAAAAAAAGGTTAAATGAAAATGACTCGCGCAAATGTCGCATCCACTGCATACGTATCTCATCTGAATATGAGAATCAGAGTCTTCGTAGCTCGGCTGACCTATGGGTTGGGGGGATGTGTGCTCGCTAAGACATCGCGTCTTATGCCTACGTATCTCATCTGGAATGAGAATCAGAGCAAGCCGTAGTTCGGCTAACTACGGGGTTATGGAGTGGGTTTTGGACGAACGACGTTACTACGCAATCTACCGGATGCTCGACCTTTGGAGACTTACTCACCTGTAGTAGAAGGAGTAAATGTGTGTTTAGGAGAAGAAAAATCAATGAAGGGTTAGGGTTTGGTGAACTCATGCAAAAAGGCAGTCCTTGACGAAGGAACCTGTAAAAAAAACACACAAAAACATTGCCTCTTATCGAGGTCTTCCAGCTAGGAAAGCAGTAAAATGCGGGAAAAATGTAAAAGTACCACGCGGATAAAGATCCGAAGTAACAGCAGTTAGAGGAATGGGAAACCCAGGGATCCTTCCAAGCTAAACACCATCAAAGAAAGTGAGTCAGTACAGGTAATCGGAATGAAACCTCCAGGGGGTATCCCACAAATAAAGTGGAAAACCACGCAAGTTATCCCTGCAAAAGTCATGTGAGCCCTCACAAAAACTCAACAAACAGGTTAGAGACAAAAAAAATAGGGTAATCAAGGGTTGCCCCCAAATCAAAATGTAACCACATGAATCATGCCATTAAAATTCACAAAAAAGACATGCATCAAAAGGGTATCAAATTCACCCATAATACCTCATACATTTAGAGCATTCAAATTAAAGGCATAAAGATGATGGATATAGGGCAAACCTAATTGGAGGGCTTGATTGAAATTGAGTTGCACCCGTGAGGTTTACAAAACAATCTTTAGGATTTATATGAGGCAGAAGTGATTCTGTGCAGTTGAGTTCCCTTCAGGGTTTGGAGGCTGCTCTGAACTCTGTTAGCTCTTCTCTCACTATCTTTTTCCTCAGGGTAATAGGAATAGAATCTAATCTTTGTTTCACTGAAACTCTAGTATTTATAGCCTAATATTGGTAGCTTAATGGGCTTTTGAGAGAGGTCCAAGTCTGAGATTTTTTCTTTTATTTATTTACTTATTTATTTATTATTATTATTATTATTATTATTTTATTTTTATTTTTTTAAAGAAAGTTTCTTGGATCTAATTCTGATTGATATGATGAAATGCAATGTATCTGATGTTAAATGGCCTAAAAATGAATGCATGCATGAGGTGTAAAGCGTATGCTTCCAGGAAAAATGAAGGGTAAATTTTGGGGTATTACAGCTGCCCCTATTCAATCAACTGGAGACCTGGAAAGAAGATAGCAGCGGCTTTCGTGCTTTCGAGGTATCAAGGGATTGAATACAATAAAAGCCCAAAAATTTGCAGTGAAGTGAAGTGAAGTAACAAGGTCTGTCAGAATCGGCAAAGAGGTGGTCTTGGAAGAAGAATCCGTCTGGTACGGTAAGAGTCAGTCTGAATACCGAAAAAGAATGTCAACTTAGATACCAAAATAAATGGTAACACAGAAATAACCATGGCCTGAATGCCGCTCATCAGTCTGAATACTGGAAATGACTTCGATCTGAACATCGGGAGATATGAGATTATTAATATCGGTCTGAACACCGAGAGGCTGGCCTGAATGCCACAAGTTGCGTCGACTTGAACGTCGGAAACTTCTTCGATCTGAACATCGGAAAATTGGCCTGAATGCCACAAGTTGCATCGACCTGAACGTCGGAAACTTCTTCGATCTGAACATTGGAAAATTGGCCTGAACGCCACTTCGGTTTGAATACCGGAAACTGGCCTGAACGCCAGTTCGATCTGAATATCGGAAATTGGCCTGAATGCCACTTCGGTCTGAATACCGGAAAATTTACCTGAATGCCACTTCGGTCTGAATATCGGAAAAACTTCATGCCTATCAGCATCGCAGAAATAGGGAAAGATAATAGAGGCGGCGCATGGGCCAATGACACTTGCTGGGGATAACAAAGGTAAGTCATGAACAATCTTCAGTCTGAGTACTGGAAACAACTTCTAGCTTATCACTTGGGATACCGAGAATGTTTTATGCTTACATGCGTATGTTTGAATTTTTCAACGGCGTAATGCTCCATGAAAATGGAAATGCTACGCGATTTGGAAGGATGCAATGCAATATGATTCTACATGCAGGGATG
The DNA here is from genome assembly GCF_024323335.1 of Lathyrus oleraceus. NCBI lineage: Eukaryota > Viridiplantae > Streptophyta > Magnoliopsida > Fabales > Fabaceae > Lathyrus > Lathyrus oleraceus. The sequence continues at coordinate 456,468,725 of NC_066585.1, forward strand.
CGAAATGCTGGGTAGAATGCCAAGCTGAGGCAAAGGGGATCTGCTGGGGAAATGATCACCATCTTCTGGACCCTGGCAAGGCTGCTGGAGATGCACAGCGCAAAGAATTATGTGGGGAAATGACCCGCCACACGGTGTTCTAGCAATGGCGAAATGCCGAGATTCAGACTGGGGAGAGAACGACACTGAAAACCTGTTGTTGGGGAAAGCGATAGTGGTTCTGGCAACCACGATCTGCGAGAGATGACTCAGCAGGGGAAGCAAACACTGATACGGTACCGAGGTTCTGCTTCAAGGAAAGAAACCATGGATCTGGCATTGGGATTATCGATCTGGCCTCGAACTCTAAGGAGCAGCCACTTTTGCTGGGAAGATACAGTCTGGCACTCTGATCAACTCTGCAAGGATAAGACACCAGATTCGTCTGTTGGCGACTTCACTGGGGAAGATATTCACGGTCATCTGCAGGGGAATTTAAGGGAATTCCCCGAGGGTATCTGTTCTGAATAGACGATCCAAAGCACTTAAAATTTACAACAATTTTAAATGTTTATTAAGAATGTACCTGTAAAGCCCTTATGTGTCATGATGCAATGTTTATCAAAAATTCGAACGTCATTTTTGCAAACAAAACAGTAAAATGAAAATGAAAATAGAGATATACTAAATAACATGATTTTATTGATTGAATGGCCTCTGAATAGGCATTTACATCAGGAAGCAATCCCTGGAAAGAGGTAATCGCACAAAAGATAAAAACAGAAATTAATCTAATGGCAATGTGAAATGAATTTCTATTGGGTTCCAATTCTGCTATGACTTGCCCGTCTTCAAGATCCTCCAGATGATCAGCCTTCTGAAAAGGTGATTGGACTGTTTCCTACCTTTCGAAAATTTCCAGTCATCGACATGAGATGAAATTCAGAACTAACTCAGAACGCAGTCATTCGCTTAATCCCTAACTTTTGCCTGGATCGCCCTTTTCGGGTTTTCAATCCACCGGGATACCCATTTTTGCCTAAGTTGCCTTTTCAGGTTTTCAACTTACCGGGTGTACGATCTTTTCATTTTTAATCCCTAATTTTTGCCCGAACCTTTTCATTTTCTTGGTTCGTCGGGATGCCCATTTTTGCCTGGACTATTCTTTTTACTGTCCAGCGGGTCTATTTTATGCGATGTATTTTTTAACTGCGTCTGAGTTCACAGGGGAAGTGAAGTTTTCACCATCCATAGTTGCAAGCATTAAGGCCCCACCATCAAAAACCTTGGTGACAATATACGGTCCATCATAGTTAGGAGTCCACTTGCCCCTATGATCTGTCTGAGGAGGAAGGATCCTTTTCAACACTAAATCTCCGACTTGGAAACAACGAGGACGCACTTTCTGATCAAAGGCTCTCTTCATCCGACTTTGATACAACTGCCCATGACAAATGGCTGCCATTCGCTTCTCTTCGATAAGACTCAACTCATTGAACCTTGTCCGAATCCATTCGGCTTGGTCTAACTTGACATCCAACAGGACTCTTAGAGAAGGAATCTCCACTTCAACAGGTAGGACTGCTTCCATACCATACACCAGGGAGTAAGGGGTTGCCCCAATCGACGTACGTACTGAAGTACGGTACCCATGCAAGGCGAAGGGTAGCATCTCATGCCAATCTCTGTACGTGACGACCATCTTCTGCACAATCTTCTTTATGTTCTTATTTGCTGCCTCAACAACGCCATTCATCTTAAGGCGGTAAGGGGAAGAATTGTGATGCTGAATGTTGAAGTTCTGACACAACTCCTTCATCATTTTGTTGTTGAGATTAGAACCATTATCAGTAATGATTCTTTCGGGAACCCCATAGCGACAAATGATTTCTTTCTTGATGAAACGGGCAACCACATGTCTGGTGACATTCGCGAACGACGCTGCTTCGACCCACTTGGTGAAATAGTCGATGGCAACAAGGATGAAGCGATGCCCATTGGAAGCAGTCGACTCAATCTTTCCAATCATGTCAATGCCCCACATAGCAAACGGCCACGACGAAGTCATCACATTCAGATGATTTGGCGGCACATGCACCTTATTAGCATAAATCTGGCATTTATGACACTTCCGAGCATATTTGAAGCAATCTGATTCCATGGTCATCCAATAATAACCCGCTCTCAACAATTTCTTAGTCATTGCATGTCCGCCGGCATGAGTACCAAAGGAACCTTCATGAACTTCTTGCATTAACATGTCCGCCTCGTGTTTGTCCACGCATCTGAGAAAACCATGTCGAAGTTCCTCTTATACAACACATCGTCTTTGTTCAAGAAGAAACTGCCTGCCAATCTTCTCAAAGTCTTTCTGTCATTGTTGGATGCCCCTGCAGGGTACTCTTGATTCTTCAGAAAGCACTTGATATCGTGATACCAGGGCTTGTCATCGACTACCAGTTCAGCAGCAAACACATACGCGGCCCTGTCAAGGCGCATCACATCGATCATGGGAGCATGGTTCCAACGAATTACCTTGATCATGGAGGATAGAGTAGCAAGCGTGTCTGCCATCTGGTTCTCATCACGAGGTATATGATACAATTTTACTGTTGTGAAGAAAGTCAACAGTCTTCTCGTGTAATCTCTGTAGGGGACCAGAGTGGGCTGAAGAGTATTCCAATCACCATTCACTTGATTGATCACCAGAGCTGAATCTCCGAAGATGTCCAGAGTCTTGATTCTCATATCAATGGCTTGCTCAATACCCAAGATACAGGCCTCGTACTCAGCTTCATTATTTGTGCATTTAAAAGTCAAACGAGCGGTGAAAGGCATGTGGGCACCTTTCGGAGTAATAATGACAGCGCCAATTCCACTTCCTCTAGCATTGACAGCCCCATCAAACAACAAAGTCTACTTTTCGTTTGGATCAGGTCCCTCCTCAACAACTGGCTCTTCACAGTCTTTCATCTTGAGGAACATGATGTCTTCATCTGGAAAATCAAACTTCATCGTCTCATAATCATCAATCGGCTGCTGAGCAAGATAGTCTGACAGAATACTCCCTTTGATGGCTTTCTGGGATGTATACTGGATATCGTACTCTGTCAGTACCATTTGCCAACGAGCCACCCTTCCGGTGAGAGCTGGCTTCTCGAATATGTATTTGACTGGATCCATCTTGGAGATCAGTAGGGTTGTGTGAGACAACATGTATTGTCTCAATCGCTTAGCAGCCCATGCAAGTGTGTAACATGTCTTCTCAAGCATTGAGTATCTCGACTTGCAATCTGTGAACTTCTTACTCAAGTAGTAGATGGCATGTTCTTTCCTACCTGTCTCGTCGTGTTGACCGAGAACACAACCCATAGAATTGCCAAGTACTGTCAAGTACATAATCAGCGGTCTCCCTGGGACTGGAGGCATAAGGATAGGAGGATTCTGCAAATACTCTTTTATCTTCTCAAAAGCCCTTTGACAATCTTCATTCCACCTGATAGCCTGATCTTTCCTCAGCAATTTGAAAATTGGCTCACACGTGGTTGTTAGGTGAGAGACGAACCTTGTAATGTAGTTCAACCTCCCTAAGAAACTACAGACTTGCTTCTCTGTTCTTGGCTCAGGCATTTCCTATATTGCTTTCACTTTGTCAGGATCCACCTCAATCCCTTTTCCGCTAACAATAAAACCCAACAATTTTCCCGATCTCACCCCGAAAGTGCACTTGTTCGGATTAAGTCTCAGTTTGAATTTCCTTAACCGTTCAAACAATTTCTGCAAATTCACCAAATGTTCTTCTTTTGTCTGAGATTTGGCAATCATATCGTCCACATAAACCTCGATTTCATGATGAATCATATCATGGAACAGAGTCACCATAGCTCGTTGATATGTTGCTCCGGCATTTTTCAGACCAAACGGAATCACCTTGTAGCAGAAGGTGCCCCATGGGGTTATGAAAGTTGTCTTTTCCATGTCCTCTGGTGCCATCTTGATTTGGTTATAGCCAGAAAAGCCATCCATGAAGGAGAATACCGAGAAGTGATCTGTATTATCCACCAAAACGTCGATGTGAGGTAATGGGAAATCATCTTTAGGGCTAGCTCTGTTCAGATCCCGGTAGTCGACACACATCCGTACCTTTCCATCCTTCTTAGGTACTGGGACGATGTTTGCAACCCATGGCGGATAATTGGTGACTGCTAGAAACCTTGCATCCAACTGCTTTTGCATTTCTTCCTTTATCTTGACAGCCATCTCTGGTCTTGTTCTTCTGAGCTTCTGCTTGACCGGAGGACAACCTTCTTTGAGAGGCAAGCGGTGTACCACGATGTCTGTATCCAGCCCGGGCATGTCCTGATAAGACCAGGCGAAGATGTCAACGTATTCTTGCAGCAATTCAATCAGCCCTTTCTTCACATCATCTCCCAAAGCGGCCCCTATCTTGATTTCTCTCTTGGCGTCCTCGGGGCCGAGATTAATCACTTCAGTAGGCTCTTGATACGGTTGAATGACCCTTTCTTCATGTTTTAAGAACCTGACAAGTTCTTCAGGGAGTTCACAGTCTTCATCACCCTCTTTTTCAGCTTGAAAGATTGGATTTTCAAAGTCGAAGCGAGCCATAGCAGAACCGTTATCAATAGGATCCGGTGACGTGCATCTGCATGAGTGATGGTATGTGCTTATGAGTGTGAAAGAAAAAAGTGGAAACTAAACAAAACATTGCCATTTTTTTTATTTTGAAAAACTGCAAAAATAGAAAGACAGGGAACGAAATATTTGAATGCAAAAAGACGTCCTTTATTTATGATAAAAAATGCAAGTGTCACATAGATGAGCCCTACAATGAGTCATTACGCCCTGGGCGGAACGTAAGACTTGGACATGCATGAATAAACAAAGAAAATTACTCCTTCAGAAAAGTGACTTGGACAATCTCCTCAGAAGACCAATTGTTGATGACTTCACCCGGGATCCTCGGACGCACCCAGTTGTCGATGTCACAATCACTATCCCCACCCTCTTCATTGATTGTTGATACCTGGCCATACTGAAAGATGCCAGCGCTGGAGAAAGTAATCGGGCCCTGATGAGTCTGAAGTGTTGAAGTTGTAGAAGTCAGAGTTGGCTGGTACCCAATCCCGAACTTGTCGTCTTTCATTGGTAATTCCAACAGACGCCCCCAACCGGGAGCAGCACCTGAATCTACCACGGCCTGTGCCTGCTTAAAGGATGAGATAGAGGCACCCGCTTTAACCTCTTCCACAGACTCTTGGACAGAAAAATCTTCAACCTGGAGGATACCTTTGTCGAGCAAGGCCTGGATACCCTGCTGTAGCTTCAAACAACCTCCACTCTGAGTGGCACAATCCGAACAATCCTTCCCACATCCGGGGAAAACATCGGCCTTTAGCAAGCATCCTTTGATATCTAACAATGGAGTCTTCAACTTCAACACATCCTTAATGGACTTGGCTTTTCCTTCCATCATATTAATGTTTGCACCACCATGCTGCGGCATGGGATTGTTGACGACATTAGGAGCCGGTGCCAGGTTGATGGCTTTTGAATCTATAAGGTCCTGAACTACGTGCTTAAAAGCTTTGCAGTTCTCAATGTTATGGCCAGGTGCCCCAGAGTGGAAGCTACACCTAGCGTTGGCGTCGTAACCCACCGGAAGTCTACCAACAGGAGGAGCCAGAGTGCGCAATTGCATAAGTTGTAGTTGTTGAAGACTAGAAAGCAACTGAGCGTACGACATTGGAAGGGTGTCGAAACGCCGGTCCATCATTCTTTGCCTCTGTTGATAGGCGGGTCTGTTACCCGGTTGTTGCTGCTGTTGGTACTGAGCTGGTTGAAGTTGTGGTTGTTGTTGTTGTAGTGGTGCTGCAGCTGGAATGATCACAGCCGCAACATACGGTTGTTGATGATAATTCTGGAAACTGTTCCTTCTAACACCTCTGTTCTGATAGGAAGTCAAAGAATTCACTCCCCCTCTCTCTGCTTATGCCCTCCAATGAACGACTTTTTTACCCCTGATGAAGATCCAACTCCATTTTGGATCTTGCAGGTCTTCAGGTAATTCTCCACCCTCTCTCCGGTAGAGACCACATCAGCAAAGTTGGAGGCATTGCACCCCACCAGACGCTCCAGATAAGGTCCAGGCAGCGTATTCATGAACATGTTGGCCATTTCCTTTTCCAACATAGGAGGCTGAACACGGGAAGCTATCTCCCTCCAGCGTTGAGCGTATTCCCTGAAGCACTCATTGCTTTTAAGAGACAGATTCTGAAGTTGAGTTCTGTCCGGAGCCATGTCTGCATTATACTGATACTGCTTTATGAAAGCCTCCACCAAATCCCTCCAGTAGCGGATATGGGCTCTGTCCAGCCTCACATACCATTCCAGGGATGCCCCAGCTAGGTTGTCCTGGAAAAAGTACATAAGCAACTTTTCGTCATCGGAGTATGCAACCATTTTACGGAAATAGGCTTGCACATGGGTCTTCGGGCAAGAGTTGCCATTGTATTTGTCAAATATCGGGACCTTGAATTTCGGTGGCACTCTCACACTTGGGACCAACCCTAAGTCAGCAACATCTACTCCCAGAGGATTCTGTCCTTCCACTGCCTTCAACCTCTCTTCCAATCTTCTAAACATGGGGTCCATGCCATGGCCCATGCCAAAGTCTTCCTGAAGTAGGGGGAATTGATCGGCCTGATCATCATGGACGAGTTGTTGATCAAGGTTGACATGTGGGATCGGGATAGGCCCCGGTCCATTGGGACCATTAGCCTCTCCAGCTGGAGGATCATCCAATGTCTCTGGTTGAGTAGCGGCGGGATTCCTCTGCATCATCTGTCTGAGCTCTTGCTGTCCCTGAGCCACCCCTTGAACCACATCCATGAATTGGGTCATGCAGATCCTCATCTCAGCGAGCTCTGCTTGTACACCTTCCATTGCTCTCTGTTGATTCCTTCGGGTACCGTATCGGTGAATGCCTGAGTCAGCTATCCTGCTGATGGAACACCAAACAACTGAGAACACTGTGGCGGTACCTGTTATGCAAGACATGCGGATGACTATGCAAATGCAATGACATGTTTATCAATTCCAAAAGGCACTCTACCCCCTTGATTCCAGTCTCACATTTGATAAACAGTGTAAGAAGAAAACCCCGACTAGAATCAAGAAGAAGATGTAAACCCCCTAGAAATGGATAAACATGTGTTGAATGATATGAATGCAAAATGATGATGTAATGCAGTGACATGGGAATGCAGTGATGTGCATCTGCTTGAACATCTGTCAGGTTACACTGTCTGAAGAGAAACCCACTGAAGAATATAATACAAGATCAAATCTCTGCTCCAGAAAACCGGGTTGGTCGGAGGTTAAGGTTTCCTGAATTTAGCCCGCCCCTCACTGGTAGGTTCTAAGAACAGAAGTTCGTCAACTTCAGCCCTTCAGTCGCGAATAATACGTTTGCCACTGAAGGTTTGGTATTATTACGGGACAAAAGACCTCCATTGACTCCCCTCAACAGGACATCCTAATAGAAAGTTCCCAGTCTCGGGATCCTCGGATTGAGCAGCGAGAATGCGCCCACCAGAGCTAACATAATCACGTCTCGGAGGAGAGGCCTCGACTGAGTTCTCGGGAAATGGTCACCAGAGTCGACGATTTCTAGAGGAACATCCTGCCGTTACGGAACACCCGTAAGACATAATATATCCAAAAGAAACCTCGTCTGGGTGTGGTTCTTCACGAACGACTTAACGTAGCAACACACCACGCAAGCCTCATGATTATCCACTCTAAAACCTGTGTGTACACTCAAGCCTGGGTAATGGGCTTATCTCTCATAGAACACCCCATCCCAAAAAACAAACAAACAGATCCAACAGATACAACAGATGCATGCAAGCAGGTAAGCAAATAAATGTACAAAAGCATGAACACCCAATAAACAAGAAATCACACAAGCTAGGAGGGACTCGCTTAGGGAAGATGGACCAGCAAGAGGTCAACTTCTTAGTGTCCCCAGCAGAGTCGCCAGCTGTAGCAACCTAAAAAATACAGTGCGCGAAAAAACAACCGGCGAAAGAAAATGACAGAAGAGTCGCCACCGTGCATTATTCGTCCCAAAAGAGGGAAAGGAAACGCTCGAAGTAAACCTGAAAAAGGAAAGGACAAGACGGGGTCTCGCAACCAAATCTTGGGTTTGGGAGTCGGTTATGCGAAGGGAAGGTATTAGCACCCCTACGCATCCGTAGTACTCTACGGGATCCACTTTGGTAGTTCTTGTCTAAAGGGTGTGAGTTTATCTTGTGATGTTTACCCAAAAAAAAGGTTAAATGAAAATGACTCGCGCGGATGTCGCATCCACTGCATACGTATCTCATCTGAATATGAGAATCAGAGTCTTCGTAGCTCGGCAGACCTATGGGTTGGGGGGATGTGTGCTCGCTAAGACATCGCGTCTTATGCCTACGTATCTCATCTGGAATGAGAATCAGAGCAAGCCGTAGTTCGGCTAACTACGGGGTTATGGAGTGGGTTTTGGACGAACGACGTTACTACGCAATCTACCGGATGCTCGACCTTTGGAGACTTACTCACCTGTAGTAGAAGGAGTAAACGTGTGTTTAGGAGAAGAAAAATCAATGAAGGGTTAGGGTTTGGTGAACTCATGCAAAAAGGCAGTCCTTGACGAAGGAACCTGTAAAAAAAACACACAAAAACATTGCCTCCTATCGAGGTCTTCCAGCTAGGAAAGCAGTAAAATGCGGGAAAAATGTAAAAGTACCACGCGGATAAAGATCCGAAGTAACAGCAGTTAGAGGAATGGGAAACCCAGGGATCCTTCCAAGCTAAACACCATCAAAGAAAGTGAGTCAATACAGGTAATCGGAATGAAACCTCCAGGGGGTATCCCACAAATAAAGTGGAAAACCACGCAAGTTATCCCTGCAAAAGTCATGTGAGCCCTCACAAAAACTCAACAAACAGGTTAAAGACAAAAAAATAGGGTAATCAAGGGTTGCCCCCAAATCAAAATGTAACCACATGAATCATGCCATTAAAATTCACAAAAAAGACATGCATCAAAAGGGTATCAAATTCACCCATAATACCTCATACATTTAGAGCATTCAAATTAAAGGCATAAAGATGATGGATATAGGGCAAACCTAATTGGAGGGCTTGATTGAAATTGAGTTGCACCCGTGAGGTTTACAAAACAATCTTTAGGGTTTATGTGAGGCAGAGGTGATTCTGTGCAGTTGAGTTCCCTTCAGGGTTTGGAGGCTGCCCTGAACTCTGTTAGCTCTTCTCTCACTATCTTTTTCCTCAGGGTAATAGGAATAGAATCTAATCTTTGTTTCACTGAAACTCTAGTATTTATAGCCTAATATTGGTAGCTTAGTGGGCTTTTGAGAGAGGTCAAAGTCTGAGATTTTTTCTTTTATTTATTTACTTATTTATTTATTATTATTATTATTATTATTATTATTTTATTTTTATTTTTTTAAATAAAGTTTCTTGGATCTAATTCTGATTGATATGATGAAATGTAATGTATCTAATGTTAAATGGCCTAAAAATGAATGCATGCATGAGGTGTAAAGCGTATGCTTCCAGGAAAAATGAAGGGTAAATTTGGGGGTATTACAGTGTTCTATCTCAATAGGAAGATGACATGCCTTACCAAAAACAAGTCGATAAGGAGACATCCCAATGGGTGTCTTGAAAGCGGTTCTTTGAGCCCAAAGTGCGTCTTCTAGACGACGACTCCAGTCCTTCCTGTTTGGCTCCACCATTTTCTCTAAAACCTGTTTGATCTCCCTGGTTGAGATCTCAGCTTGCCCATTAGTTTGTGGGTGATAAGCAGTAGAGACTCTGTGCACAACTCCATACTTCCGGAGTAAAGCTTCCATGGTGCGGTTACAGAAATGAGTGCCTTGGTCACTAATGATAGCTCACGGTATTCCAAACCTGCAAAAAATATTAGACCTGACAAAATCTGCAACAACTCTAGAATCATTAGTCCTAGTGGGGATAGCTTCGACCCACTTTGAAACATAATCAACAGCAAGCAAAATGTAAAGAAAACCAAATGATACAGGAAAAGGACCCATTAAGTCGATTCCCCATACATCAAATACCTCACAGAAAAGCATAGGCTGCTGAGGCATTTCACTCTTGCGAGTGATGTTTGTACCTGCTATCTGGCACTCTTTACAAGTTCGGTAAGCCTCATAAGCATCCTTAAAAACAGTTGGCCAATAGAAACCTGAATCAAGGACCTTTCTTGCCGTCCTTTGAGGACCAAAGTGTCCGCCAACTTGAGATGCATGAGAAAAATTCAAAATAGATTCAATCTCATTGTCGGGGACACATCTCCTGATTACCTGATCACTACCAAACTTCCATAGATATGGATCATCCCAAACATAATATTTGGCATCACTCTTGAGTTTATGAACCTGTGATCTCGATGCACCTGTAGGAAAAACACCAGCAACAAGAAAATTAACAATGTCAGCAAACCAAGGTGTAATCCCATGCAAAAGAAACAACTGCTCATCAGGAAAGTCATCCTGAATAGGAAAAGGATCTTCATTTCTCTCTATCCTGCTCAAGTGATCAGCCACTAAGTTCTCAGCTCCACTTTTGTCTTTAATCTCAACATTAAACTCTTAGAGCAACAACATCCACCGAATCAATCTCGATTTTGCATCCGACTTCTTCAGCAAGTACTTTAAAGTTGCATGGTCAGTAAAAACAACAACCTTGGAACCTAGCAAATAAGATCTGAATTTATCAAGAGCAAAAACAATAACTAGCAGTTCTTTTTCAGTGGGAGTGTAATTTGACTGCGCAGAATCTAAAGTCCTAGAAGCATAATAAATAACATGGGCAGCCTTGTCAACTCTTTGTGCAAGGACAACCCCAACAGCATAATTAGAAGCATCACACATAATCTCAAACGGGAGGGTCCAGTCAGGGGGCTGGATTATAGGAGCGGAAGTCAATGCTTTCTTCAAGAAGTCAAACGATTGTTTGCACTTGTCATGGAAGCTGAAAGTGACGTCATTCTTCAACAAGTTTGACAGCGGAAAAGCTATCTTGCTGAAATCCTTGATGAAACGCCTGTAAAAACCTGCATGACCAAGAAAAGAATGAATCTCGTGAACGCAAGAAGGGTAAGGCAGTGTAGAAATTACATCAATCTTAGCAGGGTCAACAGAAATCCCTTTTTCAGAAATAATGTGACCAAGAACAATTCCCTGCTCAACCATAAAATGACATTTTTCATAATTCAAAACAAGGTTAGTCTCGATGCATCTTTCTAAAATCAAGGTTAAACTGTTCAAGCATGCATCAAAAGAGGAACCATAGACAGTGAAATCATCCATAAAAACCTCCATGCAATTTTTGATAAAATCAGAAAAAATGCTAATCATGCATCGCTGGAAAGTGCCAGGAGCATTGCAAAGACCAAAAGGCATCCTCCTGTAAGCAAAAGTACCGAAAGGACAAGTAAAAGCCGTCTTCTCTTGATCTTCCAGTGCAATATGAATCTGAAAATAACCTGAAAAACCATCAAGAAAACAATAGTGTGATTTACCAGCTAACCGTTCAAGCATTTGGTCAATGAACGGTAAAGGAAAATGATCCTTTCTCGTAGCCTGGTTCAATCTCCTGTAATCAATACAAACTCTCTAGCTGTTCTGAACTCTAGTGGGAACAAGTTCATTCTTTTCATTTTTCAACAATGCAAGTCCAGATTTCTTAGGTACAACCTGCACTGGGCTTACCCACTTACTGTCAAAGATAGGTTAAATTATACCTACTTGCAAGAGTTTGGTTACCTCTTTCTTCACAACATCAAGAATCAAAGGATTAAGCCTCCTTTGGGACTGCCTTACTGTTTTGGATCCATCCTCAAGTAGAATCCTGTGCATGCACATCGATGGACTAATACCTGGAAGGTCGGCTAATGTCTGTAACACCCCGATAAAATATGATAATTATTTAATTTAAGTTTAATAGTATATTATGATGATAATATGAATGAGAGGGTATTATTTAAAAGATAAACCATTCATATATATTATTATTAGTATATTTATTAATTTAATTAAATAATTGGAATATTATTATTGGAATAAAAAAAGTTGGAATCAGTAAAGAGTCCCATTTGGTAAAAAAGGGTTTTCACGTGAAAATAGAGAAGCGACTGAAAAGTGGAAAAGGGCAAAGAGGAAGAGCAAGAGAACAAGGGTTGAAGAAGGGAAAAGCTTGAAGCTAAAGGATTGCCGGATTAACTCAGGTAAGGGGGGTTTATCGTCGTTTAATGGGTATTATGGGTTGACATGTAATGGGTAGTAATAAACCATTGAATCGACTCTAATTAGGATGATGAATGTTGCAAATTGTGAATTTGTGGATGAATGAGATATGAGTCTATAATTGAAGAAAATTCGTAGGAATTAGATGTAATAAGGTTAGAAATTGTGAAATTGAATGGGTATGATCTGTGTTAGATAAAATGAACGAATGCTGTGTAAAAATTGGACTGTGGAAGGTTGGATTTGAGAAATCTCGTAGCAGAGAAAAACCCATAGCAGATCTGAAATTGGTTTCTGGTCATACGCGTATGACACTAGGCCATACGCGTATGAGATGGCCTGGTACGCGTATGGGGTGAGGCCATACGCGTATGAATGAAGAAGATGATGTTCTAACGTAGTTTTGTCTCTGTTGGTACGCGTATGGGAGAAGGGGTACGCGTATCATACGCGTATGAGACAGGCTATACGCGTATGGGCAGAAGTTGGATTTTTCTGAGCTGTTGTTGTGCAGTTTTTGGTCGTTTCAGCTGAGTGATGTAATTTAGCTGATGTATGATATAGTAGGGATCAATTCCCGTTGTTTTGAGCAGTATAGGTATTAGTAGAGTGTGCTAATACTGTGATTTATTATTTGGCATGATATGATATGATTCTGTGATAAACATGCTGATGATGTATGATGGTATGCATAATACTGTGAATGTATCTGTTATGTATGCAATTGTGAATGGACTGTTTATGACTTAGAGTGTGAGCATATGTCCATTGTGGATTGTTGTTGATGTTGCATGCTAGGCGATTTAGCGTGTATAGTATGGCCTTTATGGTGGTAGCTAATACCCATGGTGAGGAATTAGTGAGTGAGTTATTGTGGATTGTTGTTGATGTTTGCATGCTAGGTGATTTAGCGTGCATAGCATAGCCCTTGGGGTGGTAACTAATTCCCATGGTGAGGAATTAGTGAGTGAGTCACTAGGTCTCAAATGAGTGGGACTAGTGAGCTTGGTAGCCGTATCTGGGTTTGATCGGTGAGGTTGAACTATGTGTTCACGAATAGTCGGTACCGCATGCATGGAGTCTCATTGCATAATGTATGTATGGCGTATAATATGAATGGATGTATTCCGATATTATACGTGTGTTTTGTGTTTGTGTTAAGTATGATTTTGAGTTGATGTTGTCGTTGCTGAATGTGTGATCTGATTAGGGTGATGAAATGTGTTAATTTACTTAGCATTACATGATATTTTATAATGCTTATTATATCGATTGAGGAACTCACCCTTACAACTATGTTTCAGGTAACGAGCAGTGATTGAGTAGAAGCTAGTGCTTGGAGTCTAGTGTAGTTCCTTAGTGGGTCATGCTCTGGTATATGTAACATCGGGACGGGATGTTTTACCTTGTTTTCATTTGGTTGTTGAATGATTCTACATGTAATGTGTTAAATGGTTTGCATATCCGCTGCGAATTGTGCAATATTTTATTTTGATTAATAAATGAGCATGACAAACTATTTTGGTGAATGGTGTGAAGTGTCAAGTGTGACACCCTTGATTGCATATCTACTCTGATTTATATTTTGTTGTTTTAATTAATTATTGGGGTATTTTAGAAGGGTGTTACATTAGTAGTGTCAGAGCATAGTCGGTCGAGTCGAGTCGTAGTTATTCTGTTTCCCTGTATGTGATAGGTGTTGTGTAACCCTATCAGTACTTATTGTTTTAGCTTGTTGGATTAATTCAGAATAGAGATGGCTGGAAGAGGTAGAGACGATGCTGCGATTGCTGAGGCTCTGGGTATGCTAGCTGGAGTACTTGGAGGGAATCCGAATGTTGTGGGACTGGGAGCTGCTCGTCAACTAAGTGAGTTCAAGAGGAACAATCCTCCAATGTTCAAGGGAGCATACGATCCAGATGGCGCTCAGAAGTGGTTGAAGGAGATCGAGAGGATCTTCCGAGTGACTGAATGTGCCAATAACCAGAAGGTCAGGTTCGGTACGCATATGCTGTCAGAGGAAGCAGATGATTGGTGGGTTGCTGCCCGCGCTGAGTTGGAAGCTGCTGGGAGTGCTGAGATTACTTGGGCGGTGTTCAGAGAGAGATTCCTGAGGAAGTACTTTCCAGAGGATGTCAGAGGAAAGAAAGAGATAGAGTTCTTAGAATTGAAGCAGGGCAATCGGTCTGTTACTGAGTATGTTGCTAAGTTCACAGAGCTGTCGAAGTATTACACTCCCTATGATGAGGCTACTGAGGAATTTTCAAAATGTGTGAAGTTTGAAAACGGGTTACGTCCCGAGATCAAGCAGGCTATTGGGTATCAGCGGATTAGAGTGTTTTCTGACTTGGTTGACTGTTGCAGGATTTTTGAACAGGATACCAAGGCCAGAGCGGAGAGCTATCAGCAGAGGGTTGATAGGAGAGGCAAGAATCAGAATGATCGTGGGAAACCGTATGCAGCTGGCAAAGGTTTCCAGAGACAGAGTGGGATGAAGAGACCTAGTGGGGGAGACTCCAGTGCCCCTGCTAAGTGTTACAGATGTGGTCAGGCTGGACATCGTATCCATGAGTGTACCAGTACTGAGAAGAAGTGTTTCAAGTGTGGAAAAGGTGGTCACTTGGCTGCAGAGTGCCGGTTGAAGACTATGACTTGTTTCAACTGTGGAGAGGTGGGTCATATTAGCCCACAGTGTCCTAAGCCGAAGGAAGAGAACCAGTCGGGAGGCAAGGTCTTTGCTTTATCGGGTTCTGAGACTTCTGCAGATGATCGTTTGATCCGAGGTACGTGTTATATTAATGGCTTTCCTCTTGTAGCTATTATTGACACAGGTGCGACTCATTCCTTTATATCTTTGGATTGTGCTGTGAAACTTAAATTAGAGATATCTGAGATGCATGGAAGTATGGTGATTGATACTCCTGCGAAGGGTTCAGTGACTACTACTTCAGTTTGTTTAAATTGCCCTTTGAGTATTTTTGGTAGAGACTTTGGGATGGACCTCGTGTGTCTTCCCCTAGTGCAGATTGATGTTATCCTGGGTATGAATTGGTTGGTGTTTAACCGAGTTTATATCAACTGTTTTGATAAGACTGTGATCTTTCCTGAGATTGAGGAAGGAAAGAGTTTGTTTCTATCAGCAAGGCAGGTGAATGAGGCAGTAGCAGATGGGGCAGAGTTGTTTATGCTGTTAGCGACTTTGGAGGCTAAAGATAAACTGGTAATTTGCGATCTAGCTGTGGTGTGTGATTTTCCTGATGTGTTTCCTGAAGAAGTGAATGAATTACCGCCAGAGCGTGAAGTTGAGTTCTCGATTGATTTGGTACCTGGTACTAGGCCGATATCGATGGCTCCGTACCGTATGTCTGCTGTTGAGTTAACTGAATTGAAGAGTCAGCTGGAAGATCTGTTGGATAAGAAATTTATTCGTCCGAGTGTGTCACCATGGGGTGCACCAGTGTTATTGGTTAAGAAGAAAGAAGGTACTATGAGGTTGTGGGTGGACTACAGGCAACTGAATAAAGTGACGATCAAGAATCGGTATCCTTTGCCGAGAATTGATGATTTGATGGATCAGTTGGTTGGTGCGAGTGTGTTCAGCAAAATAGATTTGAGATCGGGGTATCATCAGATACGTGTGAAAACTGAGGATATTCAGAAGACTGCTTTCAGAACAAGGTATGGACATTATGAGTATTCTGTGATGCCTTTTGGTGTGACTAATGCGCCTGGGGTATTTATGGAGTATATGAATAGAATTTTCCATCCGTACCTAGACAAGTTTGTTGTGGTGTTTATTGACGATATTTTGGTGTATTCGAAATCTGAAGAAGAGCATGCTGAACATTTGAGAGTGGTTTTAGGAGTTCTACGAGAAAAGAAGTTATTTGCTAAACTGTCCAAGTGTGAATTTTGGTTAGAAGAGGTTAGTTTTCTTGGTCATGTGGTTTCAAGAGGTGGTGTTGCTGTTGATCCTTCTAAGATAGAAGCGGTATCTAAGTGGGAAGCTCCGAAGTCAGTTTCTGAAATAAGGAGTTTTCTTGGACTTGCAGGTTATTATAGGAAATTCATTGAGGGATTTTCTAAGTTGGCGTTACCATTGACGATGTTGACTAGAAAGGGGCAAGCGTTTGTTTGGGACTCAAAATGTGAAGAAGGTTTCCAAGAGTTAAAGAGAAGGTTAACTACTGCTCCTATTCTGATATTACCAAGTCCGTCGGAACCATTTGAGGTTTATTGTGATGCTTCATTTTTGGGTTTGGGTGGTGTTTTGATGCAGAATAAGCAGGTTGTAGCTTATGCTTCGAGACAACTGAAGGTTCATGAGAGGAACTATCCAACGCACGATTTAGAATTGGCAGCTGTGGTATTTGTTCTGAAGTTATGGAGGCATTACTTGTACGGGTCAAGATTTGAGGTTTTCAGTGACCATAAAAGTTTAAAGTATTTGTTTGATCAGAAAGAGCTGAATATGAGACAGAGGAGATGGTTAGAGTTTCTGAAGGATTATGACTTTGGTTTGAATTACCATCCGGATAAAGCAAACGTAGTGGCTGATGCATTGAGTCGGAAATCATTGCATATGTCTATGTTAATGGTTAAGGAACTGGATTTAATTGAGCAGTTTAGAGACTTGAGTTTGGTGTGTGAGAGTACTCACAATAGTGTTAAATTGGGAATGTTGAAGATAACCAGTAGTATTCTGGATGAGATTAGAGAGGGTCAGAAATCCGATATGCTTTTGGTTGATAAGTTGACTCTAGTGAATCAAGGTCAAGGTGGTGAATTCAGAGTTGATGAGAATGGTGTTTTGAAATTTGGTAATCGGGTGTGTATTCCGGATGTCACCGAACTTAAGAAAAGTATCCTTGAGGAAGGACATCGTAGTGGCCTGAGTATTCATCCTGGGGCTACGAAGATGTATCATGATTTGAAAAAGTTATTTTGGTGGCCGGGAATGAAAAGAGAAATTGCGAGTTTTGTTTATTCTTGTTTGACTTGTCAGAAGTCAAAGATTGAGCATCAGAAGCCGTCTGGGCTAATGCAACCGTTGGCTATTCCATAGTGGAAGTGGGATAGTATCAGTATGGATTTTGTTTCTGGTTTACCGAGGACAATTAAGAATTTTGAAGCTATTTGGGTGATTGTTGACAGATTGACAAAATCGGCTCATTTCATTCCGATCAGAATGGATTATCCGTTAGAGAGATTAGCTGAGTTGTATATTGAGAAAATTGTAAGTTTGCATGGTATTCCGTCGAGTATTGTTTCGGACAGAGATCCTAGGTTTACATCGAAGTTCTGGGAAGGTTTGCAGAGGGCTTTGGGAACTAAGCTGAGATTGAGTTCTGCATATCATCCGCAGACTGATGGTCAGACGGAGAGGACAATTCAGTCACTGGAGGATCTTTTGAGGGCTTGTGTTTTGGAAAAGGGAGGTGCTTGGGATTGTTATTTACCTTTGATTGAGTTTACCTACAACAATAGTTTTCATTCGAGCATTGGTATGGCACCGTTTGAAGCTTTGTATGGTAGGAGATGTCGGACACCTTTATGTTGGTATGAGTCCGGTGAGAATGCTGTGGTTGGACCGGAGATTGTTCAACAAACTACGGAAAAGATTAAGATGATTCAGGAGAAGATGAGGATTGCTCAGAGTCGTCAGAAGAGTTATCACGACAAGAGGAGGAAGTCACTTGAGTTTCAAGAGGGAGATCATGTGTTTCTTCGTGTTACTCCGATAACTGGGGTTGGTCGAGCTTTGAAGTCGAAGAAGTTGACACCTCGATTTATTGGTCCTTATCAGATTTTAGAGAGGATAGGGGAGGTAGCCTATCGTATCGCTTTACCGCCGTCACTTGCGAATTTGCATGAGGTTTTTCATGTGTCTCAGTTGAGGAGGTACATTCCTGATCCGTCGCATGTGGTCCAAGTAGATGATGTACAGGTGAGAGATAACCTGACTGTTGAAACATCACCTATGAGGATCGAGGATCGAGAGTTGAAGCAGTTGCAGGGTAAAGAGATTGCTTTGGTAAAGGTAGCTTGGGGAGGACCAGCAGGTGGCAATGTGACTTGGGAACTTGAGAGTCAGATGAAGGAGTCTTATCCAGAGTTATTCGCTTGAGGTATGTTTTCGAGGACGAAAACTCTTTTAGTGGGGGAGAGTTGTAACACCCCGATAAAATATGATAATTATTTAATTTAAGTTTAATAGTATATTATGATGATAATATGAATGAGAGGGTATTATTTAAAAGATAAACCATTCATATATATTATTATTAGTATATTTATTAATTTAATTAAATAATTGGAATATTATTATTGGAATAAAAAAAGTTGGAATCAGTAAAGAGTCCCATTTGGTAAAAAAGGGTTTTCACGTGAAAATAGAGAAGCGACTGAAAAGTGGAAAAGGGCAAAGAGGAAGAGCAAGAGAACAAGGGTTGAAGAAGGGAAAAGCTTGAAGCTAAAGGATTGCCGGATTAACTCAGGTAAGGGGGGTTTATCGTCGTTTAATGGGTATTATGGGTTGACATGTAATGGGTAGTAATAAACCATTGAATCGACTCTAATTAGGATGATGAATGTTGCAAATTGTGAATTTGTGGATGAATGAGATATGAGTCTATAATTGAAGAAAATTCGTAGGAATTAGATGTAATAAGGTTAGAAATTGTGAAATTGAATGGGTATGATCTGTGTTAGATAAAATGAACGAATGCTGTGTAAAAATTGGACTGTGGAAGGTTGGATTTGAGAAATCTCGTAGCAGAGAAAAACCCATAGCAGATCTGAAATTGGTTTCTGGTCATACACGTATGACACTAGGCCATACGCGTATGAGATGGCCTGGTACGCGTATGGGGTGAGGCCATACGCGTATGAATGAAGAAGATGATGTTCTAACGTAGTTTTGTCTCTGTTGGTACGCGTATGGGAGAAGGGGTACGCGTATCATACGCGTATGAGACAGGCTATACGCGTATGGGCAGAAGTTGGATTTTTCTGAGCTGTTGTTGTGCAGTTTTTGGTCGTTTCAGCTGAGTGATGTAATTTAGCTGATGTATGATATAGTAGGGATCAATTCCCGTTGTTTTGAGCAGTATAGGTATTAGTAGAGTGTGCTAATACTGTGATTTATTATTTGGCATGATATGATATGATTCTGTGATAAACATGCTGATGATGTATGATGGTATGCATAATACTGTGAATGTATCTGTTATGTATGCAATTGTGAATGGACTGTTTATGACTTAGAGTGTGAGCATATGTCCATTGTGGATTGTTGTTGATGTTGCATGCTAGGCGATTTAGCGTGTATAGTATGGCCTTTATGGTGGTAGCTAATACCCATGGTGAGGAATTAGTGAGTGAGTTATTGTGGATTGTTGTTGATGTTTGCATGCTAGGTGATTTAGCGTGCATAGCATAGCCCTTGGGGTGGTAACTAATTCCCATGGTGAGGAATTAGTGAGTGAGTCACTAGGTCTCAAATGAGTGGGACTAGTGAGCTTGGTAGCCGTATCTGGGTTTGATCGGTGAGGTTGAACTATGTGTTCACGAATAGTCGGTACCGCATGCATGGAGTCTCATTGCATAATGTATGTATGGCGTATAATATGAATGGATGTATTCCGATATTATACGTGTGTTTTGTGTTTGTGTTAAGTATGATTTTGAGTTGATGTTGCCGTTGCTGAATGTGTGATCTGATTAGGGTGATGAAATGTGTTAATTTACTTAGCATTACATGATATTTTATAATGCTTATTATATCGATTAAGGAACTCACCCTTACAACTATGTTTCAGGTAACGAGCAGTGATTAAGTAGAAGCTAGTGCTTGGAGTCTAGTGTAGTTCCTTAGTGGGTCATGCTCTGGTATATGTAACATCGGGACGGGATGTTTTACCTTGTTTTCATTTGGTTGTTGAATGATTCTACATGTAATGTGTTAAATGGTTTGCATATCCGCTGCGAATTGTGCAATATTTTATTTTGATTAATAAATGAGCATGACAAACTATTTTGGTGAATGGTGTGAAGTGTCAAGTGTGACACCCTTGATTGCATATCTACTCTGATTTATATTTTGTTGTTTTAATTAATTATTGGGGTATTTTAGAAGGGTGTTACAATGTCCACCCGATTGCCTTCTTATGCTTCTTCAAAACCTGCAAAAGTTTATGTTCTTGATCGAAATCAAGGTTAGAAGAGATAATAACAGGGAGTTTCTCATTACTCTCCAAGTAAGCATATTTCAGGTTCTCAGGGAGCTCTTTTAGCTCTAAGGACGGGGGCTGCTCGGTGGATGGAATGCTTGGGGCAGCCGGGATGTCAAGAGCATCAACTGCAAAAACAGGTTTATTGGTAACAACTTCACCTGTAGGAATTGTATCAGCCTGCAAGGCAGCATCAATCTCAGCACAGACAACACAAACGTTAGTGTCAGTACAATCAGAACATGAATAAATATCATCAAAACCAGAGAGAGATGGAAAATCAAGCGCAAATAGTTCAGAACTAGCGTCATCACCTAATTCAGAAATCAGCTCAATATGAAAAACGGAATGCTCCTCCACAGGGTGTTTCATGGCATCAAAAATGTTAAGTTTTGCGACAATGTCACCAAATTCCACGGACATGGTTCCATCGTCAACATCAATTTTTGTCTTCGCCGTTTTCATGAACGGTCTGCCTAAAATGATGGGAGCTTTGCTTGTCTTGGTTTCTCCTTCCATGTCTAGAATATAGAAATCTGCAGGAAAAATCAAATCGTTAACTTGAACAAGAACATCTTCGACTACCCCGGCGGGTCGAGCGTTGCTCCTGTTTGCCAATTGAATGATTAAACCTGTATGCTGCAAAGGACCAAGACAAAGGTTATTATAAACAGAAGTAGGCATAACATTAATGCCCGCTCCCAAATCAAGCATGCAATTCTCAAATTTACTATCCCCGATGGTACAAGGAATAACAAATGTTCCCGGATCCTTCTGCTTTTGTGGCAGAACCTGAGTAGTGAGGGCTGAAACATTTTGCTCGCCTACAATCTGTTTGGATGATTGTTTGGGCTGAATAAAGGCAGAAATATTTCGTCCTAAGTTTACTCTTTCACTTACCTTAATCCTCCTCTTGTTGGTACACAAATCTTTCAGAAACTTTGCATACTTAGGAATCTGCTTAATAATATCAAGTAGCGGAATGTTTACCGCAACCTTTCGGAAAACATCCAGTATCTCTCTTTCTTTGTCTCCCTCCTCAATTCTTTTATTTTTCAGAACTCTATGTGGGAAGGGGACTGGTGGCCCACACTCCTTTTCTTTAATTTTTTCAGTTTCGACCATAACAGAAGAAGGAGAAGAAAGTTCAGCTGGGTGAGGCTCAGAAGGAGAAAGTTCAGAAGTTACCTCAATGATTTTTCTATTTTTTTCAAGGGCTGGTTCTGTAACTTTTCCGGATCTCAAAGAAATTGCGCTCACATTAGCATTAGGACCATTTAGATTGACAACTGTCTGGGCTGGAAGTTGGTTCGAACCTTGAGCTTGCATGTTATTTATTTGAGTAGCAAGCTGTCCCATCTGTGTGTTCAAGGTCTGAATGCTAGCATCGGTCCTTTGTTGGAACTGGAGGTTGTTCACGGCCATTTGCTTAACAAGATCCTCCAAGGATGGTCCGGAAGGTGCAGGGGCAGCCACTTGAGGTGAGTTCTATTGTTGGCTGGTTTGTGGGTTTCCATATTGAAGGTTGGGATGGTTCCTCCAATTGGGATGGTATTTGTTGGTGGACAGGTCAGGAGTGTTGTTGTACCTGTTTTGATTGTAAAGGTTGGCTGCATAAGCTTGTGGCAGCTCAGTAATGGACTCGTCTCTCAGAATAGGACAAGTATCGGTCGGGTGCTCAGGAGAAGTACAAATGCCACACAAAGTTGCTGTTTGAGGTTTTGCTACTGCCAGCTGTTTGACTAAGGCAGTGAGATCGTCAATTCTGGTCTCTAAAGCTTTGTTGGAAGAAACTTGAATTTGACTCACGCCTTTGCTTTGCACAAAATTATCTCTAGTGGTGAACTGTTGAGAATTAAGAGACATATTTTCAATAAGGGCTTTGGCAGCAGCTAGAGTTTTATCGACTAATGCTCCACCACTAGCAGCATAAAGAATGTTTTTGTCCATCGGTAACAACCCCTTATAAAAGTATTGGATGAGGAGTTGCTCAATGATCTGGTGTTGAGGGCAGCTAGATACCAAGTGCTTGAATCTCTCCCAATACTCGGTCAGCGACTCATTGCCTTGCCAAATACCACAAATCTCCTTTCTTATTGAGGCATCTCTGGAGGCAGGAAAATATCTTTCCAAGAACACTTTTTTCAGGGCTGTCCAACTTGCAATTGAGTTTGGCTCGAGATAATAAATCCAATCCTTTGCTGCACCCTGCAATGAAAAAGGAAAAGCTCGAAGTTTGATGTGATCTTCGGTGATCCCTTCAGGCTTCAATGGTGTAGAACACACCACCTGGAACTCTTTCAAATGCTTGTGTGGATCTTCACCTGCAAGACCACTAAACTTTGGCAACAAGTGTATTAAACCCGATTTTAATTCAAAAGGAACAACAGCAACATCATATTCAATACACAAACCATTGTAATTCACATCAGGAGCAGCTAACTGCCTTAAGGTTCTATTATCAGCCATTGCAAAATCAAGTTCATAATTCGAAGCAAACAAGTTATGCAAATAGTTAGACTCAGAATCAGACTCAATTGTGGGTGGTGAGCTATTGGTAGCCTGGACTGTTGTATGTTGTGTGTGCAAAGTTCTCTCTATTTCAGGATCAAAAGCAACAATTTCAAAACAGTGAGACCTAGTAGCCAGGACTAACGGAACAACAATGCAGCAACAACAACAATAGTGAAAATTCCAACAATGTCCTAAAAGTAAAAAAAAAAACACAAAGAAAGAAATCGATCAAAAATAATTCAAAAAAATAAACTGACACCAAAATTAATCTAATGACTTAAAAATATAATTTTGAGATTTTTTTCGAGACGGTGAAAACAGTAAATAATTGCTTAAAAATAGAAAAATGATGAATTTTGGATACCCGAAGCAGATTTCGAAACAAACACAATTTCTCAAAAACCGACTTTTTTACGATTTGGACTCTAAAACGCGAGTTGGACGAAACTGCGAGGAAACTAGGACCTATACGCTTAGACACTAAACCTATGACTCTAAAAACGATTAAAAGAAACAAGAATCCCCGGCAACGGCGCCAATTTGATCCGCTGTCGCATGCGGATCAAAACGAGTAGTTTTTCAAAAATGTAGTTTAACGATAAATTGACTCAAATATCGTTCTACAGGATTCTTGTTTAATTAATCTACCGATAGAACAAAAGGGGGGGGGGTTGGTTGGTTTAGATTCGAAAAAGTGATTTTTAAAAGTGATTATAAAATAAGCTGACACGAACCAACCTACTGCATCATCTTCCGAGTTATCATTGATTCTTATAAAATTCCAAATCCCTAACGGGTCTGCTCCTATTCGATTACAATTACCATTAACAAGTGTAAAGGAAATTATGCGAGTAATATTCCCAAATTCTGAATTAAGCAAACTGATTAAAAACTATTGCGAATTAAGCAGACACAACTTGATCGTTCGTGATAAAATAAAAGCTATGTTAACACGAAATTGATTCGGGATCATTATTCATCAATCGAATTTAAGGATTCTATCCTATAGCAACAATTAGATTAAGCAAATAATTGGAATTATAAGAAGAATTCAAAGGAAACAAATTGGAATTAATAAAAACCTCAAAGCGGATTCTGAATTACAGCAGGTTGATTCAAAAGGGATTAGTTCTCCATAGTCATCTTGCTAGCTCTCAAAAAATCGTACATGAACCGAAAAACGTCACTCTGTTTTTGGCTGCCTAACCTAGGTAAAAACACCCAAACCCATTTCACAACTCAACCGGGTCAAATGTACGATCCAGACCCAATACAACTAACCCAAACAAAATAAAAAAAATAATACAGCAGCTTCAATGAAATTTCTGGCCCTGCTACAATCTGATTCAACTCTCGACTTCTGAACAAAAGTTGTAGATCTTTTTCTTAGCTTTCCATCGACTAGTAGCACGTCTCAATCCAATACTCCTAGCTCAAGATATGATTTTTCTCGCGAAAGCTGCTAATGCTGAAAATTAAATACGAAAATTAAATAAGTGCAAAAATAAAATAAATTATGAAAACACATTAAAACATAAAAATAATCAAAGCAAACCGAAAAAATGCTTAAGTACAAACATGGAAGATCAATGAGTTTGTCTGACGAGACTCTATGTCCCTTAGGCAAGGAGTTTAGATGAGGTGATTCCCTCATATATAAACCATTTATGTTTCCCATGAGGGCGACAAGGATCTTCAAGCATAAGTACATCATTCATGTATTTCATAAAGAGGTAGAAAGGACTTTCCTATGGAAGTCCAACATTTATGCATTGCCTTAAGAGGTGACAAAGATCTGTCTGTGACAGTCCAATATCTTAATAGTCGACAAGATTTTCCTGTGGAGGTCCAAAATTGGCGTATTACCTTAATAGGCGGAAAAGATCTTCATGTGGAAGTCTAATATTTATGCATTTCCTTAAGAGGCTGCATGTATCTTCCTATAGAAGTCCATCATTTATGTATTCCCTTAAGATACGACAAATATCTTCTAGCGGAAGTCCAACATACTTATCAGTGAAACCAAAATATTCTTTTTGCTCATAAATATTCTCAAATTCACACATAGGTGGGAAACATGCACCCTTTAATACTTTACAAATAACTTAACTATAATAATATTTTAAACTGATGAAGTTCCAAGTTTTAGGGATGAGTCACCCACCCAATTCCTCCGGCTTATATGCTCCATATGATAGCTTCTGGAATATGTGATATGGTCCTTCGCAGTTGGGCTGCAATTTTAGGTGTTGAGCAGGCAAAACCACTTGTCTTAACACCAATTCGCCTTCCTGCATTTTCCTTGGCATTACCTTAGAGTTGTATCTTCTGGTATCCCTCTGTTTATAGTGAACTCCCAAATATGGGTGACATCTCTTACTCTTTCGATTAAATCAATGATCCACCTCGGCCTGAAATCATTCAACTCTTAGTTAAACTAAGAATTCCACCATGGGGACATGTCGATCTCTATGAGTAGAATAACATATTTTCCGTATACCATGGTGAAGGGAGTCTCCTAGGTAGTTGAATGTGGGGGGTATGATAGGACCATAATATGTCATGGAGTAATTCATCCCACAACCCTTTGGCATCGTCCAATTTCTTCTAGATCCATTTTAAGATCACGTTATTAACCGACTCTACTTGTCCATTAGCCTGTGCATGAATGACAAAGATGGACTTTGTTTGTACGCCCAGTTCGCGGCAGAAATCAATAATTATGGTGCTAGCAAATTTGGTTTCGTCATCTTATATGATGATGCTTGGTAGCCCGAACCAACACATGATATTCTTCTAGTAGAAGCGATAATTTCTTTGTGCAATAAATATGGAGACAGACTCCGCTTCCATCCACTTTGTGAAGTAGTCGACTCCTACAATTACAAATTTCTATTGCCCATGCGCCAGAGGAATGAATTTAGAATGTCCATGCCCACTAATAAAAAGGCCAGGGTGTTGCCATAGAGTAAAAGAGCACGGATGGGGCATACCAACGTGTCTCTGGCATCTGTCAAAATTCTTGATGAACACTACATTGTCTTTCATCAACATGGGCGAATAGTGAGAGTGAAATAATGGAAGGTGTGACCCATTTCAGTTTTATGGGGGGGGGGGGCACGGTGTTGTATTGGCTAAAAAGTACATATGTGTGACACACCTAAGCTGGTAGGAGTGGCCAGAGGATTTAGCGTTTCTGGATGTTAGGACAAGCTCATGAGGTCAAGGAGTCCTGTTTTAGATGTGTTTTTTGTGTGTTAGAGCAAGCTCATGAGGGTTAGGATCTCTGTTAATGGGGTATTTTCGGTGAATAATAGATTTGTTCTCCCCCAACCCTAAGGTTATGATATTTATAAAGGCTTATGAGCCTGGATTTTGGGGTTTCTCATAAATAGCAACCGCCTATACTAGTAATGGTAGTGGACTGTTGAATCTCTATTTTCTAGGAAGAGTGGGTTATTCTTTTGACTTCTTTTCTGTATTATCTTTGACTAAGACACGTCACTTCCCAAATTTCCTATCCTAAATGAATAAGACGCGTTGTGGGCGATATGATCCCTTCGCCTCTTAACAGATCTCGCAAATATATCATTACACATAATATTATCAATTTAGTGAAAACTTATAGAATCAAAAGCATGAAGGATAAATTGAAGAAGAAATATTTACATAATTGAGATTTAATTAAATAAAAATGGAATCAAATATAAACATTAGCACAAGGCTATGTAAGATTGATCATTTGCATGGAATGAGAGGAGGTGGTGCTCCTTTACACCACTAACGATTATCTTCTTCACATTTCAGGAGGTAAAAATAAGAAGAAAAAACTATCTCTTGATTTTAGCTATGTTTCTTTTGAACATAAATTTGTTTCTTTAGAGTTGTAACATAACGACACTAATTGAAATATGCAAAATAAATTGGATTTGGATCCCCAACTTACTTAATAGTAAGAGAGTCCAGCATGTTAAAAGTGTTATCTATGAAATTACAATTGTTATAAAATATTTTACTGATATATTAAAAAGTGATTCTTACATGTTACATCTACATGCTTTAAATAAGAGAGAATAAAAGACCTAATGGACTTTGACTAATGGGCCTCATTACTAATAGAAATAATTACTATTTACAATCTAATATTTACAACACTCCCCCTCAAGCTGGTGAATGGATATCTATCATTCCCAGCTTGCAAGTAAGTTGCCTGAATCTTTCTGTTGGTAAGCCTTTTGTTAACACATCTGCCAGTTGATGCCCGGAAGGAACGTAAGATGTAGTTATCAGTCCACTATCCAACTTCTCTTTGATAAAATGTCGGTCAATCTCAATGTGTTTAGTCCTGTCATGCTGAACAGGATTATGAGCAATACTAATAGCCGATTTATTGTCACAAAACAATGTCATAGGACCTTCACATTGTATCTTTAAGTCTTCTAGAATTTGTTTCATCCACAATAGCTCACAAATTCCTAATGCCATAGCTCTAAATTCTGCCTCGGCGCTTGATCGAGCAACTACACTTTGCTTCTTACTCTTCCAAGCTACAAGGTTACCACACAGAAAAGTACAATAGCCTGACGTAGATCTTCTGTCACTCACTGATCCAGCATAATCCGCATCAGTGTAAGTCTCCATAGTTAGATTTCCACCTCTTTTAAACAAAAGTCCTCTCCCTGGAGTTGCTTTAAGATATTGTAGAACGCGGTCTACAGCCTGCAAATGTCTCACCCTCGGATCATGCATGAATTGGCTCACCACACTGACTGCATATGCCAAATCTGGTCTAGTGTGTGCCAAGTAAATCAATTTTCCCACTAATCTCTGATATTGACCCTTGTCAACTTTGTCACTTTCCTCCTCAAAGATTATCCTGTGATTTTGTTCAATGGGAACACTTGCAGGTTTGCATCCAAGTTTGCCAGTTTCCTGCAAAAGATCAAGCACATACTTCCTTTGAGAAATAAAGATGCCTTGCTTTGAGTAGGCTACCTCAATTCCCAAGAAATACTTGAGTTGCCCAAGGTCTTTCATCTCAAACTCTGCTGATAATTTCTCTTTGAGGAAATGTCTCTCAGTCAAATCATCTCCTGTAACAATAATATCATCAACATAAACAAGAAGTATAGTCAGTTTTCCTCCTTGTGAATGTTTAAAAAATAAAGTGTGGTCTCCTTGACTTTGCTTATAGCCCAAACACATCATTGCCTTTGTGAATCTTCCAAACCATGCCCGAGGGGACTGCTTTAGTCCATATAAGGCTTTCTTCAATTTACACACCTTGTTAGCTCCATTTGTTATGCCAACACCTGGTGGAATCTCCATATACACTTCTTCCTCTAAGTCTCCATGCAAGAACGCATTTTTAACATCAAACTGTTGCAATTCCCATCCACATGAAGCAGCAAGAGATAGTAAAATTCGAACAGTATTCATCTTTGCCACTGGGGCAAATGTCTCCTCATAATCAATACCATACGTCTGAGTATAACCTTTTGCCACTAGTCTTGCTTTGTACCGATCAAGTGTACCATCAGATTTGTACTTTACAGTATAGATCCATCTGCATCCAACTGGACTTTTGTCTCTTTTCCTTTCAATAATCTCCCAAGTACCATTTTTTTCAAGTGCTCTCATTTCCTCATCCATAGCTTGGACCCAATTTTTATTTTGCAATGCTTCTTCAACAGATGATGGGATTTTCACAGAATCAACAGCTGCAACAAAACTTTGATATTGTGTGGAAAGATGTTTAGTGGAGACATATTGAGAGATAGGGTGTCGATATAGGGAGGGACAAGATCTTTTATCCTTCCTCAAAGCAATGGGTAAATCAACTGGATTAGTGTCACAAGTATCAGAAATGGCACAATCATCACTAGAGGAATCATTTTCAGTACTTACCTCCGGTTCAGGCGATTGAATTTGTTTCTGGAGAAGGTCAGGTTTACTTCTTCTCTGATACACTAGAGTTGGTGCTGGAGGTGCTGATTCCTGTAAAACAGAAGGCCTTGAAGGACCAGGAACACTTACTGGCTCAGATTCAGGTGTTGAACTAGGACTCAAACTCAAACTAGGTGACAACTCGGGTTCAAGAGAGGGAACACTGATAGGTGTTCTAGGGAGGCTAGGACCAAGGATCAGAAACTCGGACTCAGACTCTGACTCTGACTCTAAGTCACTTATGTTCTCCCCCTGAGACTGAGAACGAGTGAAATATGACACATTTTCATGAAAGGTGACATCTTTGGAGACAAAGAATTTTCGACTCGGAGGATGATAACATTTGTACCCTCTTTTGTTGGGTGCATAACCCAGAAAGATACATCTGACAGCACGGGGATCCAATTTGTTGCGATATTGTTTGTGAACATGAACAAAAGCAACACAACCAAAAATGCGAGACTCAAGAGTGTGTAAGATAGGAACAGATGGAAAACGTGAAAGCATAAATTGGGCAGGACTTTGATTACCTAACACTCGAGATGGGACCCGGTTAATCAGATAGGCAGCAGTAAGAATTGCCTCACCCCAATAAGAGGTAGGAACAGACATTTGAAAAAGGAGAGATCTAGCAACTTCAAGTAAATGATGATTTTTTCTTTCTGCGACACCGTTTTGTTGTGGGGTGTCAACACATGTGAATTCATGGAGAATGCCATGTTTACTAGTGAAGTTGGAAAAGGTATGATTGACATATTCTTTACCATTGTCAGAACGAATTCTTTTTATGCCTTTCCCAAATTGCGTTTGTACCATATTATAAAATTGGGTAAATATTTGTGGTACTTCGGATTTAGTATTCATCAAGAAAATCCAAGTTACCCGAGTACAATCATCAATAAATGAGACAAACCATTTTGCACCAAAAATATTAGAGGTAGGGGCAGGTCCCCAAACATCAGAATGAATCAAATCAAAAGGTTCATCACTTTTATTAAAACTGGAAGGAAAAGATACACGATTGTGTTTTGCCAACTGACAAACATCACACTTAAAAGACTCAACAGAATGGTGTAAGAACAACGACGGGAACATAGACTTAATTATATAAAATGGAGGATGACCGAGACGCTTGTGCTGAAGCCAAATTTGTGAGGCTGAAGAGGAAGACTGAGACTGGAAACAGGAGGACAACACCTTTGGATGGTCATCAGAGAAGTAGTATAACCCTTCCTTTTCCTTAGCAATTCCAATCGTCTGCCCCGTGGTAAGGTCCTGAAAAACACAATGGGACATAGAAAAAATTACTTTACAATTCAGATCACGGGTAAGCTTATGGATGGAAATTAAATTGTGGGAAAGTGTGGGAACATGAAGCACATATTGCAACTGGAATGGAGGTTGCAAGTCAATATTTCCAGTGCCAACAACACAAGCATGAGAGCCATCAGCAACAGTGATATAAGGAATACTCGAAGGTGTGGTATAAGAGCATAATAATGTGGAATCAAATGTCATATGATTAGTAGCACCAGAGTCAAGAATCCACGCATTCTTAGGAATATTACCACAAACAGTAAGAGATCGGGAACACAAACTCTTACCAGTAACTGCTAGAGACCCAGAACCAGAAGGCTTACTCATGGAGTCAAGCATAGATTTCAACCGTTCCACATCATTCTGACTGAAGGAGGAAAGATCAGTTCCCCTCTTTTCAAAGCTTTCAGTATCCTGGACATGTGTAGCAACATGTGCCTGATATTGGTGCATGTTGCGAGAACCGCCACCTCGGCTAAGAACCTGCTCCCTCCCATGAAGTTTGAAACACCTATCCTTTGTATGCCCTGATCGGTTACAATGCTCACAATAGAATTTGTCACGAACATTCTTGGATGATGATGGTGGTGGTCCTTGTCTTGTTGTTTTGCTAGCTACTAATGCTGACACATCCGGGGGCTGTTCATGAAGCATAACTTGACGACGGGTTTCCTCACTACGGACAGTGTAAAAAACTTCATTAAGATCAGGAAATTTTTCCTTACCCAAAATTTGCACCCGAATAGGGTCAAATTCAGCATTAAGGCCTGCTAGGAAATCAAAGATCCTATCCCGCTCAACAACAGTATTCAAGGTGGCAGTATCCTTGCTGCACTCCATCTTCAAATTCTGATACTGATCCAACTCAATCCAAAAACCATTGAGAACTCCAAAATACTCAGTGATCGAAAGATTTCCCTGCTTAGTGTTGAAGATTTTCCTCTTTAAATCATAACAAGCAGACATATCTTGTTTCATGGAATAACTGCGACGAAGATACTCCCAAACTGCCTTTGCACTTGAGAGATACATGCAATTTCTACTAATTTCTGGAGATATGGAGTTCCAAAGCCAAGTAATAATAGCAAAATCATCTTTATCCCAGGAAGGGAAGTTAGGAGCAGTAACCAGAGGAGGATTTCCTTCAATATGATCAAGCATGTCGCAACATTTAAGAGTGTGTCTGATGAACTGAGACCATTGAAAATAATTTTTGCCGGTAAGCCAATAACCTTTTTGAACGACAAAATCCTTAGCATTAAATGGGGCTGGTGGGTTTGTGGGAGGTGGAGGTGGAGGTGGAGGTGGAGGTGGTTGATCGTTAATAATCTCAGCCATTGAAAGGACAATCGAGAGAAAACAAACCAAGAAACAGGATGAGTTAGGGTTTCAAAGATGAGTGAACAAAAACAAGAAGCACACAAAACAACAATGACCCAAACACCCAAAAACAACAACAAACTGCAAACTGCAGTAAAAAAAACTCCGCTACAAGGCGGCTAGGGTTTAGGCGGAAGCGAATCCCCCAAAATCGGGAGCTCTTGATACCATGTTATAAAATATTTTACTGATATATTAAAAAGTGATTCTTACATGTTACATCTACATGCTTTAAATAAGAGAGAATAGAAGACCTAATGAGCTTTGACTAATGGGCCTCATTACTAATAGAAATAATTACTATTTACAATCTAATATTTACAACAACAATAAATATATTATTAATTGAATATACAAAAATTTCGAGATTAATTACTAAAATTTATAAAATTGATTCCATCATCATCCATTTGTATTATTTTATAAATTTTTAAAATAAAAGTCAAATTTATTATAATATCCAACGACTATGATTAACTAATGATGTAAAATCCTTTTTATACTGTCAATATATTTCAATTAAATCCATTAAATATTTTTACACGGTCAATTAATCACAACCATTGATTTATTTATAATGTTTGATTTTTGTTTTAACTATTTAAAAGTAATAGAAACGGAGGATTGTCTACAACTTTTTACATTTACGGTGCATAACCATTAATCTTTTTTTTTTTTCTATTCAATTTACGTTTTTTTAATTTTATAACTAAAATAATATTATTTTAATTTCATCTTCCCCTTTGCAAATTTTGAGTTCTTCCATTTCCTTTAACCTAACTAATTTGCAACGGCATCGGAAATTCAAGCGCGCCACCACCGTAGTTCAAGCACGCCGCCGGTTGGTATTGCTATTTTCCATTTCTTCTTCGCCTTTCATCCGCTTTCTACTTCAATCTTTTCTATCCATAATTTTATATTATTTTCCAAAATATCTTCATTGCAGCGGACGCGAAACTCCGCGCCGGCAGTTACACGCGACGGCTTTTTCTCGGTAAATGCACCCGAGGCAGCCGCGACAATGATGCTACTGTAGAGGCTAGCGGCCACTCCCCTTCGCGCCGCAGAACACCGATTTTTGCCGCAATTAACTATTTAGAAATTTCTTTGTGTACTGTCTTGCTAATATTGGTTCACAATTCAATCTTGAAGTTTTGCAATTCGTTGTTTGTTTTGTTCAGAGTGTTCAGCAGCGTTTAATTTACAAGAAAATCGGCTGAATTTGTGTAGGTTTTATCAGAGATATGGGTGAAATTTGGTGGCCACTTTTGGGGGCAGTAATCCCTGTGGTTATTGCAGGACAAGCTTTTAGAGCGAAGAAAAAGAACGCGGAAGAGGAGAAGTTGAAGAGTGCAAGAGGAAGAGAAACGAGTTCTGCTGAAAATTTTGTATGTGAAAGGGTCTGCACCTCAAAGAGGATGTTGAAAAAGGTTGGCTCATTCTCAAAAGATCCCATTCCTGATACTTGTGTTACTGTCTGCGGCGTGTCCGATCTTGATGCGTGTGCCGATGCTTGTGTTCGCACTGTTTGTGTTAATCAACATCAAGTTCCGAATTGGAATGACATTTGCCTTAGGAGATGCCAGAGTGAATGTCTTAAACTTTCCTCTCAGTCTTCTTAGCAGGTTAGTTGCATTTAGGCAATGAAATGTGTATTTATTATGTATTGAGTTTTGTTATAGTTGTCAATTATTCGGCTCGTCGTCATGCCGACTCGTGAATCCGAATTTGTTATAAATTCTATTGAAATGCAAACTGGGTTTTACTCAATTAGTTTCTAATTCATTTAATTTACTGACTGGAGTTATAAATGGTTGTTTTTGTTTCTTGAATCTGGCCTTGTTGGTGTATCAGTACAGCACACATAAAGATTAGAGACTTGTAAAACAAAAATTGACATATATAGATATAATCTACATGTATCTTATATTTCAAATAGACATGGATTTGAATATATCAACAACAAAAAATTACACATGGATCTCTGAATTTGATAGATCTGCAGTATCCTTCTATAGTATTCTATCTTATATCTATAGACCTGTAATATACTATCTTGAACAGAAAACGAGAAAGCAATAAAATAATGAAGGGTATGTGTTTATTTTTGTGTTTGGGCAAGAATTTGAATGAAGAAATGGACGTAAATCAATGACCAGGGCCTTTAGGACTTGGTCCAGAAGGCAACCGCTGAAGCCAAATTGACATCATGTTCTTGGCTTGTTCGTAAGCTGATGAGGTTTGTGTTTGGAGGTTATTAGCTTTTGCAAATGAAAACTCTTGTGAATTCCTTAAAACCCTGCCTGCTTCCACTTTACTTTGATTTTCACTCATCAAAATAACCAAACAGATCATAACAATTGTGATCAAATTCAAAAGGGTACATGCCTTTACGTAACTCATTTTTGGGAACTTTTAGTAGTACTAGAAGCTTAGAAAATGAGTAGTTGTTTGCTATGTGACTTTGTTTGTGACTTGGTGGTGGAGTAAGGGAGCAGGCTTTCGCTTTTATTTATAGTGTGACAAAGATAACATGATGTGTTAAATTTGTGCTTGTCTTTTTGGACTTAACCTGCTTGTTTTGTGGACATTGGTTTGAACTTGAGGCAATTACGTGCTGACCAAGGACTTGGGAAGCTGCCATGCAGCTTCAAATAATCACATTTTTGCTTACTTTTTAATACAAGCTTTAAAAAACTTGATAGAACCGGTCGGTTTAACTAATCGAAACGAGTTTGTTTGATACTTCCTCCGTTCCTTTTTAAGTGTCATTTTCTTGAAAAAAAATTGTTTCTTTTTAATTGCTAATTACAAGTTTTAAAGTAGTATTAATTGTTTTTTTGTTAAAATTATCTCTAGATAATTATTATAAAGAGAGAAAAAGTAAAATGAATGTAATAAATAATTTAGAATATTATAGGTAAAAGAAGAATTATCATTTGAAAAGTAATAATAATGATTAACTTTCTTGGTATGTGTAAAAGGTAAAAAAAAAAGACATTTAGAAAAGATACGGAGGGAGTATATTATAGATCAATGAATCGGATTGAACTAAATTCTAAGGCACCAGATTTTCATTTTATTTATTGAATCAATTAAACTATGATGCCAACATGTTCAATATTAGTTTAGTGTAACTACCATATTGTTATTTTTTTTTTGTCAAGTAATCTATGTTGGAATTTACCTTGTAAAGGTGAACTAGTGAAATATCGCGAGTTTAAATTTATAATATTACATCTGAAATTTCTGCACAACTATCAACTAAGTTGTCTTGACGAGATATTCTCTTATTATTTAATATTTAAATAAAAATTATATTTATTTAATGTTTAAATAAAAATTATATGTACAATTTGGTTACAAATGATATAAAACATGATGCACATTTACGTGGTAAAGAGATCAACACATGGTTTCCATGTTTGAAAAGTCAAAGGTTGCTAAATTAAGTTGAATATGTTGATATTACAAATGAGTCCCTGTTTTGGAGTGAAGTTTTGGCTAAATAATGTTGACGGATTACTCGTGCAAATTGAAGAGTGTTTGATTTTATGTAGTACTAGTAGTATATATTTTTGTCGTGTTTTTGTGTTTTTAAGTCAAAAGAAAAAAAGTTAGAAAAATTGTGTTGACTAAATACTCCTTCATATTTGACTCTGTTTGAGAAAGTGAAAATGATAGGTTACCTAACTTAAAAACTGGAGTAATGGCAATTTATTTAATAACACTCAAGATTTCTGTTAATTCTATTATGAAATTAATTACGAATATTTGTAGCTACACCTAACGCATTTGTAATTTAGTTCGGGGAATTCAAAAACAACTTTGTCTTTGATTTGAAATTTTCTTCCCTGTTTTGAATTCAACTACTAATTACTTTTACTTTAAAAACAGAAGAGAAAAAAGGAGACAAATTCATGAGTCTTATCTTCAGTACCTAAGAAAATGGTCACCCTTCCCAGTAGCTTGCTTATGCCTTTATTATATTTGTTTTTGGGTAGAACGGGCTTGCATTAGAATTAAATATAAAAGATTAAGGAAATTGTTCAATATACTCCGTATTAAGCCAAATACAAGTAATATATATTTTTTGGATATTAAAATCTGAATTAACCGAATACATAATAAACAATCAATTTGGTAAAAGAATGTGTTCGGATATTAAAATTTAGATTCAGTCATGTTATCACAAATATCACACAAATAACAATTTAACAAGTTGGTTTAAGGATTTGTCTGACTATTGAAATCAGAATTCTTCGTGTTATCACAAAAAGATAATATACTGACAATGTCGGATAGAGAATAAACAATATCATAACTTAACATAAATATTTGTTATTACACATAAAATATATAGCATAACATAAATATTTGTTAACTTAAATCTAACATGACATTTCTTCACCAACGGATGATTCAAGACATTTCATCATCTCTAGAATATCATGCAAGTGTCATATCCACCTCGATTGGACTCTTAGTTGTGTGACGATAGAATAAACTTCACATAACACTTACATCTGCATCCGTTTTTATCTCAAATTTATTGAATTTAATATTTCCTTCATTATCAAATGTTGGTGAACGATACTCGATCTTAACTACTCTCCGATTGTCGTTGGAGTGTAAGAAATTCTCTAATTTGTATTTCAGACCCTAAATTCAAACGAAGACCTATGTCATTGAAGTAAACAAATACAATATACCAATATTGATTCATTTTGGAGTATTTGTGTTAACAACATATGAGCCATATTAACAAAAGTTTTAGATTATTATGGACCATACAAATGTAATCCTACCTCAATGGTTGGTCTGAATATCTGGAGTCTCAGAAAATTGAAATCTGGATTCACCCATGTTAGCATCACATATACACAGAATATAAGATTTGTTCGAATATTGAAGTTTGGAATCTTCGTTGTTAGCATCACACCAGGTCAGTTGACAGTAATTATTTTATGGAGTTGTTTTATGGCATACAAACACATCAAAACGTTAATTTTAATATCTATTCAAGTAATGTTAGTTATACATAAAAACACATCAAAATGTATCTAGATTACATCCATGTAAACAACTAACTAACATTACGCAAAAAAAAAGTGTCATCACCTAAATAGATTGTAAGATACAAATTAAAATGTATCA
Source organism: Lathyrus oleraceus (assembly GCF_024323335.1). Classification (NCBI taxonomy): domain Eukaryota; kingdom Viridiplantae; phylum Streptophyta; class Magnoliopsida; order Fabales; family Fabaceae; genus Lathyrus; species Lathyrus oleraceus. The sequence goes on from NC_066585.1 coordinate 456,505,611, forward strand.
AAAAATATGTCACCGTCTAAATCTATGAGTGATTTTTCCTTTAAATTGTTTGATTGTTTTTCAATATCGCTTAACTTGGAAAACTCTTATATCTTATCCAAAAAAGTATATGGCCAAGTTTCAACTTCTTTTGTGGAATGAGATGTCCACTCAGGGGATGTTCGGGGTATATGACATTCTAGTTTCAAACAAACTTGAACAAACTATTTTGATTTTAAAAGTCATCTGATACACATAATGCGTTCTACTGAACTTTGAGGTGGGCCACTTCGAACTGGTAAAAATGTTTCCGAAAACTCATATCTTGTCAAATCGATACACGGTATACTATATGCATTTGCCATAAGATGATCCATTTTAGGGAAACACAACCATTTTTTCATCAGTGTTGGACCGTTAAGACAAGGAATAAGAGTATCGTGAATTTCATTATATTGTTCTTTTTTCCGTATAGCCTTATGTATGAGTCCTTGTATGCCTTCAACTCTTTGATGAGACCTTGGCGGACAAGTGCATGATTCTCCTCTCTCTTACCTAGTAAAATTGAAACATCGTGATAATTGTAATTGTCATCACCTTTAACATCTACAGTTCGGTTAATGTGTATCTACATAACAATATGCATCTCTTAATGTGTATCATTTTTGGTAAAGGTGGTGAAGGCAATGGTTTGTTGATGTGAGCACCTTTAATAGAACTATTTTTGGATTGTGAAATTAGAGAATTCAGATAAAGTGAGTCAACAAGTTTGATATAGTATGGAGACCGCTTGGCTGAATTATCACGTATGGATCAATCAAGTTTCATCTTCTTCAAAATTAAACGAATACACAAAAGGTTGTATGTTCTTCAAACTATACAACCACATTTTGAGCTATTTGGACATGCTTTATCTACTCGCACAACTTTGTGATAAATAAATTTCAATGCCGCTTGAGATCTATTGTCAACCAACAGTGAATATAAATTACTCTCTTTCAATTTATGTACTAATGTTGTGATGTTGCAACCAAAAGATGTTTGTATCTTGCTATACTGATTTTGAATAATTTAATTTACGGATTTTCAACTCTTTTACAAGTCCTCTTTACTATTTTCCAACCAGTTCTTCAATGTAGGATGAGTAGATTCATCTATATTAGTTGTATTATTTTCAAGATGTCTAACTTGATCAGTCCATGCACAAACAATTCTCTCTTTCACCTGGTATAATATAATGCTTTCAACATATTGTAAGAAATTTGGATATTTCGTGCAAGCCCTTCTGAAATGTACGGTTGATTTGACATATAATGCCTCCTTAGAATAATGTACCATAATATTTCAAACATCCATTATGCTTTCTAATCTGACTAGGTTTTACCATTTTCTCCTTTTTCACCATTGGTTTGTTTGATCCTACCGCAAGCTTAATTCTACCTTTGCAACCGAATTTATCAGTGCACTATCACATTCAGTGGCAATTGCATGTGGCATGTTTTCTTGGTCTTTGAGCAAATTCTGACACACTTGCAAAGCCCGTGTAACATTATCTTCTTTTTCACATTCCAAAAACACAAAACCAACTAAATAAGGCATCCTTGTAGAAGTAATACAAATAATTTCTAGAAGAAATATCTACTTGCTGGTCTTATATGTTGAATCAATTATCAACATAGTGGGAAATATGTTTAACAATTTGATGGAATTGAGATGAGCCAAAAAACATCTCGAACAATTTTCCCGTTCTCACACACTCTATACGTAGATATATAATGGTCATTATCCAACCTTTTCAACAATTGTTGCATTTCAGATCTTGAACTTTTTATCTCTTTGTTGTTTCAGGTGCGGACATTGTATACTTTCTAATATTTGAGACATTTTTCAGGTTTTTTCCTTATCAAAGTGGATAATATGTTTTTGGGTTGAACCATGTGCAATGTCATGTCAGAAATAAGTTTCTTCTATTTAGCATTCAGACGACATACAATTGCATGACCAACTAACTTGTGACCTAAACCATGATTATGTACACAACAAATCACATTAATGTCCATGTATTTTTCTCTTTGTGGTACTCACACAACTTAAAATGACATCCACATTTTCTTGTTCTGACTACATCACGTTTTAACGTTTGGATAAGTTTTTTTATACTCGCCACTTCTTTTACATCTCATCGTAACAAATGCATGTCTTCTATCAGAACCAGAATATGACCACCCAAAACCCTAATTTGTCAGCCTTCGTGCAGATCCATTCAAGCATATCTTCATGTAAAGTAAAGTCATGTTTATTGATGTATTCATTTTGAACATCAACATGACAACAAGTTGTTGAGGTGACTCCGGATCACCATCCTTAGATGCATTACCTTTAATCACAACATCGGGGTCTTTGATCACATCATTAGGATGCACCATAACTACAACTAATAAAAAAAATAGGCAATTGAAATCAACATTGAACGTCTGTGAATTCCAATTACATGGTACAAACAAAGTAGGCAGATATATATGATGATCAATGAATAAGTGTATATTACTTGTAATTTCATTCGATATTGCCTTTTATGATGTAGAAATACAATTTAAGCTTTTGCATTTTAGGAATATAATATGTATAAAAGAAATAGAATTAAAAAGAAGCTTACAAATAAAATTTAGAACAAACAATTGCTAGTGAAGAAGATATAATGCTTTTTTTTTGCGTTTTTTTCTCGAGCACCACCAGATTTCTAAAACTCCTTAATATTATTAGAATTAGAGTTTGATATAATTCATTTCTACAAAAAAATGTTTGTTGAAGGTGTCACTATTAAGCTTAGGGCATGAATATAAGCGATGGGTTGTTTGTGGCCCGATTTTTAAAATCTAATATCATTTTAGAATTATAGAAATGACTTAAATCAATCATACAAAACTGATTTTGTGGATATATTTATAATATTCAAACAAATATAGAATATTTATAATATTCTAACAAATTATAGAAATGGCCCGATATATAATTTTCCTAAACTCACACAAAGTTTTTTTTTTCTTTAAAAAATTATAAATGTCATAAAAATAAAAGACATAGAGTCTAAGATTAAAAAATATATATGGTTTTTAAGATGCACACAACTAAAGATATATTGTCTAATACAAACACACATAAACCAAACTTAATTCTTAATTCAAAGTATTATTATTTTGTCCCAAAAAATAAAATTTGGTCTAAAACTTATTTTAAAACCAACAGATTAGAATGATCTTGTTGCTTTAATTTCCTTTATTTAATGGTCTGTCAACAATGGTGGAAATCGTGTAACAGAATAACAGAAAAACTATTAAGGGATGAAGAAGAAGCATTGTAAAGAAACTTTTCTTGTGTATCATTGATAAAAAAGGAAAACATTACAAGATAAGAGTTTATATACAAACACTAAGAGGCCCAATAAGAAGTAGCCAACTGTACAATATATTACCCTATAGTAAAAAGAATAAAATAATAATATAAGCTATTCTAATATGCCCCCTCAAGTTGGACTATGCAAGCTGCAGAGTCCTAACTTGTGCATAAATGATGAAAAAGCTGGATAGTGCAGCGGTTTGGTGAAAACATCTGCCAATTGAGTTGCAGAGGAAATAGGAAGCAAGTGAATAAGTCTTGAGTTAATCTTTTCTCTTACAACATGACAGTCCAACTCAATATGTTTGCTTCTTTCATGGAAAGCAGGATTATGAGCTAGATAGATAGCAGATTTGCTATCACAATAAACGGCTGCTGGTTGAGAAAAACTAATGTTGAAGTCATTGAACAAGTAATGTAACCATTGGATCTCACAAGTAAGAGAAGCTAAAGCTCTGTACTCGACCTCAGTAGAGGATCTGGATACTGTGTTTTGTTTCTTGGACTTCCAACAAAGAAGAGAAGAGCCAAGAATCACACAAAAACCAGTAACAGATTTCCTTGTGGTGGGACACCTGGCCCAGTCAGAATCAGCAAAAGCACACAATTTAAGAGTGTTGGAAGCTGAGAATAGGATGCCTTTAGCCGGAGAAGACTTAAGTAATTTCAACACCTTAGTAGCAGCCTGATAATGAGAATCATGAGGTTTAGAAATGTATTGACTCAGATGTTGCACATCAAATGAGATATCTGGCCTAGTGTTGGTCAAGTAGATAAATCTTCCAATGAGTCTTATATACAGGGTGGGATCAGCTAGAGGAGCACCATCAGTAGGAGAAAGCTTGAGGTTCGGATCAAAAGTAACAGAGGATGGTTTGGATGCAATAAAACTTGTGTCCTCCAACAATTCAAGAGTGTATTTCCTCTGATTCATGAAAATGCCCTGAGAGGATCTAGCAATTTCGAATCCCAAAAAGAACCTGAGCTTACCAAGGTCTTTTATTCAAAATTTCTGATCTAAAACCTGCTTAACTTGTGCAATCTCAGACAAAAAACTTCCAGCAATGACTATGTCATCAACATACACTAAGATAGCAGTAAAACAATTATGGTGAGACTTCACATACAAAGAGTGATCAGCTTGAGATTGAGCATATCCTAAAGAAATCAGAAAAGATGAGAGTTTAGAGTACCATTGTCTGCTTGCCTGCTTGAGACCATATAAGGATTTTTGCAACCTGCACACCTTAGAAGAAGAATCAATAGAAATTCCAGCAGGCATTGTCATATATACCTCTTCATGGAGGTCACCATGGAGAAATGCATTGTTGACATCCAGTTGCTCAAGATGCCAACCTTTGATGGCAGCAATAGACAATAGAACTCTAACTGTGGTAACCTTTGCCACAGGTGAGAATGTATCAAAATAATCAACTCCCTCCATTTGTGTATAGCCTTTAGCTACCATCCTAGCCTTATATCTTTCAATGGAGCCATCTGATTTATATTTGACCTTATAAACCCATCTACAACCAATGGGAACTTTACCAGGTGGGAGGTCAACCACTTTCCATGTATGGTTTTCTTAAAGAGCCTGCAGTTCAGCATCCATAGCCTTTCTCCAACAATCAAGTTTAATAGCTTGATTGAAGGTTTTTGGTTCAACAATAGAAGAAACAGAGAAACATAAATGTTTATATGAGGGTGAGCATTTATCATAACTAAGAACAGAAGATAAGGGATAGAGGACTTTGGAAGAATGTTCAGAGGAAGTTACATAGCAATGATAGTCTTTTAGATGTGGAGGAGGATGAGAAGTTCTAGAGGAATGTCTAGTAGGTAAAGGCTGAATGTCTGTTGATATGAGATTATCCTGTGTATTCGTGACAGGTATGGGTGTAAGGATGTTATTTTGAGTATTTAAAAGAGGGTCACTAGAAGTAGATGCAATGGGTTCACTAGAAGTAGATGCAGTAGGGTTGTGATTGGTCAAATCAGTGGGTACAGGGGAGACAGAGCTAGGAGAAGTAGGGCCAGCAGGATCTGTACTTGTAGAAGATGAAAAATCAGAAGATAAAGTCATGTCTGTACTATGCTGCTGACCAAAAGATGACTGAGATGTGGGAAGGAGGATATCATCCAAATTTTGGGCAGTGTGTGGAGATATAATAGGGGGAGAAATGTGACTTTTAAAAGGAAAAGTGGTTTCATAGAAAACAACATTTCTTGAGATAAAGATGTCATGGTTTTCAAGGTCATAAAGAATGAATCCTTTGGTTCATTCTTTATATCCTATGAAAACAACTTTTCTAGCCCTAGGTTGAAATTTTGTTCTATGTGCCTGGAGGGAAGTAGCATAGGACAAGCACCCAAAGACTTTGAGATGCAACATGACAGGAGGTTGCTTGAACAAAAGTTCATAAGGGCTTTTATATTTCAGAAGAGGACTAGGGAGTCTATTAATGATATGCACAACATGCTGAATACAAAAGTTCCACAGATTTAAAGGTACATTAGAGTGAAAAAAATTGATCTAACAACATTGAGAATGTGTTGGTGTTTTCTCTCAACCACCCCATTCTGTTGGGGTGTCTCAACACATGTTCTTTTATGAGTAATACCTTTGGACAACAAAAAACTAGTCATGGCAATGAATTATGTGCCATTGTCTGTTCTCAAGCATTTAAGGGTGGTATGAAACTGATTTTCAATGTAAGCTATGAAATTGATGAGACTTTGTTTGGTTTGATCTTTAGTTTTTAAGAAAATTACCCAAGTATGTCTACTGTAATCATCCACAAGAGTTAGAAAATATCTATGTCCTAAAATGGAGATGGTAGAAAAGGGACCCCATAAATCAGCATGTAAAATATTGAAAGGAACAATAGATTGAGATATACTATTAGAAAAAGGCAACTTTCTTTGTTTAGCAAAGTGATAAGAGTCACAAGGTACATTGTCATTATTACATGTAATAAAGGGAAATTTTTTAGAAATAGCTTGTAAACCTATCTTAGAAATGTGGCCAAGTCTAGAATGCCACAGGTTACATGTATTTTGAGAAACAAAATTACATGAATTATTGACAGAAGAATTGCTAACAGAAGAATTGCTAGGCAAGGATTCAAGAACATAGAGCCCCCTGTGCAAGCTAGCTATACCAATCATTGCCTTGGAATGATTCTGCACAATATGGCAAGTATTAGTACTGATCTGAACAGAACAATGATTACAATCTACAAGTTTTTCTATGGAAATAAGGTTCACATTAAAGCTAGGAACATAGAGAACATTGTGAAGGGTGAGAGAGGGTGAAATGGCAACTGTGCCAGAAATGGAAGTTGTGACCTGTGATCCATCAGGGAGAGTAACATGTATGGGAATTATGCTCTTATGTGTAATAAACGATGACATATCAAAAGAAAAATGGTTAGTGGCACCAGTATCAAGGATCCATAAAAGAGGATTCTTACCATTGACATTGCTGGAATGAGAAGTCATGACAAAGGGAGAGGTGCTGACAGAATTGACAACAGGGTTGGACTTGGATTGTTGAAGCAAAGCTAAGATGCTGTCATACTGCTCTTTAGTAAAACCAAATGATGGTGTGGTTGAACCTTGAGGAGATACACTAGACGTACTGTCAGTATTTGCTGCAGCTGCAGAAATCCCTTGAGATTTCGCTTTGTTTCGAAATCCTGGAGGGTATCCATGCTTAATGAAGCATGTCTCAACAGTGTGATTGTTACGCCTACAGTGAGTACAAACACGGTTGTTGCTTCTCTGAGCATTGGAATTATGATTTCTGGGACGAGAAGAGTTTGTGCCTTGTTTAGAGGCATAATTGCCTTCATGTGCCTGAACCTGCAATGCAGAAGCATCTTCAGCAGAACCTGCAGGAGCAACAACACTAGATGCCACACTATCCATTTCACGTTCTTCTTGAATTACAAGAGAAAAAGCTTTGTTGATGTCAGGTAATGGATTCATTATCATGATCTGAGATTTGGACTGAGCAAATTTTTCAGATAATCCTTTAAGTAAACGTATAACGTAATCTTGTTCCCTATACATCTTAACAGAAGCTATATCACCACACGAGCAAGGGATTGCGCAAGAGCAAAAAGGAATTGGCCGGTAATTCTCAAGTTCATTCCACATTACTTTCAGCTGAGTGAAATAGTTAGAGACGTCAAGAGTACCTTGCCGGAACTTGTATAAATCTTCTTGAATGTCAGAGATGCGGAAGATGTCGCCGTGAGAAAACCGTATCTGCAAGTTGTTCCAAACGCCAGCAGCATTGTCAATCCATAGAATCAATTTCGCAATTGACTCTGAGATTGAACGCTGAATCCACGCAAGAACCATGGTATTACAACGAATCCATGGCGCATATAGAGAATCAGATACCGGTGGCTTGGCTAGGGTTCCGTCGATGAACTTCTCCTTGTTCTTGGAGATCAGCGCGATGTGCATAGAACGCGCCCAAGTGTGATAGTTCTTGTCCGTGAGAGGAGGCGTAACGAGAACAAGAGCGGGATTCTCGTTAGGATGAAGATAATGCGGATTTGCAGAATTGGTTGTGAAATCGGCATAGCTCTGGTTTGCCATTGAAGAATCAAAGAAAACAAGAAAGAAAAGGTGCGATCGGAGAAGAAAAGGAAAAACGAGAAAGAAAAGGTGAGACTTGGTGATCCCTCTTAGTTAAAAGATGAGTTTTGTTATCTAGGTTCAGTGGCTCAGTTACAATTTTCTTTGGATGGTGTTCACTACACTCCATGTAGTGATCACACGCCTTATGGAAACCCCAAAGTTATCTTCCTGTACTCTGGATTCCAATATTTGGATGCGCTCATTCCACATCAAAACAACTTCATGGCAGAAGCACCCCATTTTTGTCAAAAACTAGTCTGAAATTTTATCATAGGATATATTTCAGATTCCAATTTACGAAATTGCAGGCGGGAAAATAAATTTGGTTTCACCTTGCATGTATACTCTCTTCAAGCTCTTCATGATCATAACACTTTTTTTGTTAAAAACTACAAAAACCTCCTTCCATTGTCACTCAATATTTTTACTTCAACAACATTCTTTTGTATTTTGGCCTTAAAGGGAACAAAAGAAACTGAAATTTTAGGTAATGTACATGTATTTCATTGCTCATACTTTAGATCATCTAGTTTCGTGAGTTGATAAATGAATGTTGTGTGCGGATTGTATAATCTAGATTATGTTCATATTGTGTTCGTAAAGTGAAATACTGACTGTTTTGATATGAAAGTACGAGATGCAACCTAAGAGGGGTCGAATTAAGGTTGCCCGATTTTTATCATTTTTGCATTATGATCTTAATTTTATTTGCATATGAAAATGATATGTTCTTAACAGTATTAAGTTCTGAAAAATTAAAGTACAGAAAATTAAAGATCACTAGAAATTATACTAGTTTCTCTTATCAACCAAGGGCACATCTAGATCATTCACACCTTGAAGGATTTTTCACTATGTTAGATCTTTGTACAATCCTCACACCAAGATCTCTCATATGATCTTTTAACATGAACATTAAATATATGGTGAACTTTGAATCAACCCAATTCAAAGGATCTTTTCTAAAATCATCAAACACTAGGATGATTCTCACATAAACCAGAAAGCACGCCATTTTTTGTTTACAACATTTTTTAGAAACCACATCACTTTCTATTACAAACAATTGTCACCATACTCTTGGTGATCAAAACAAATTTTGAATGTAAGAAATATTCTTGAACAAATTCCAATAGAAAATTGATCTTATCTTTTAATGTACAATTCAAATATATTAATCTTAATTGCTCATAAATGTTTTGCAAGGATATGGCATTTTATGCAGAAAAAGCTTCTATGAATTTTGAGAGTGAACACTTGATAAGAATTTGAATTGTTTGAAAATATATGTGAAAGAGGTGATTTGAAAAACATATGTATTTTGTCTTAAATACATCCTAGAATACCCATTGGATTAGATACAATGGTTTGGAAAAGTTCCATAAAGAATTGTATTGTATAGAATTCAAATGGTTCATATTTTTCAAAAAATTGCAGTGTGTAATCGGTTATACATTTGGTGTATCGATTATCACCTTTGATAAGTAATGAAAAATTGTGACAAAATGTTGATGTAATCGATTACACATATAGTGTAATCAATTAAACTATTGTGAAGATTGAAAGATCAGTTTGAAACTTGCTTGACTTGAGTGACATTGATATGTGGATGCCTCAGAATATTAGAGATGAAAATATGAATTATTTTCTGAGAATCTAAGGATATACATAATGTGAATTGTAATTGAATATCTTTGTTTCATGATTAATTTATTTTAATACAATATCCAAAGACTTATGCAATCTTGATATTTGAATGAGCTTAGACTTCAATATTTTTCTTTTTTGATAAGTGTCTTCATCAAAACTAAACTAAGATAGATAATGAATATCTTCTTCACAATCTTCCCATTTTTTATGATTAAAAAATATATGAATGAAAGTTTTTGTTTGACACTTGATGCTCCTCCTATCTTGTATATTTCCCCATTTATTTTGCAATTCATCCTTTGTATCCTGAAAATAAAGTTTTAAAAAACAACCATCTCTTATCTCCCTTATTGACATTATCACTATTATAAAATATACCTTTGGGAATATTATTTTACTACGATCTTTCATTCCACCGTTGTAATATCTCAAATTGGAAGCGCCTGATTTTATTTTATTTTATTAGAAGACATTTCATTACAGTTGTTTGAAACAACTGTGGTGATAAATTATTCGGTACAAGCTTTAAATCTCAGGAACAACATTTTTCAATTTTTCCTATTAAAAAAAGTGTGTGTCCGTTAAACTCTAAAGTTAAACAAAAATTGAAAAATGTTTAACTACGGTTTACTTATCCAGCATGGTAACATGTTATGTATTTCATTACGCTTGTTCTTATCAACCGTGGCAAAAGGCTTTACTGTCGATTAAAATAAAACAAATTCATTATTTCCTTTATAACACGCCCTAAGCGAACCAGACGACTGCGATAGCGAACTCTTCATCTTCACCATCTTCATTCATTTGGAACGAAAATCTTCATCATCTTAATTCATTTGGTCTCTTCCTCCTCCTTGAAGTACGATATGTTACTTTTCATGGTTGATGTTCATTGCTTTTATTCCCTTTTTGATGATTTTATCGTTACTTTTCATGGCTTATTTTCGTTGATTTCATTGCATTTTTGAAACTCCACCAACTTCGTCAAAACAGTACAATCACAATGGACATATATATTACAGTGTTCATATTATTATTGTTTCAAAGTTTATGGCGTTTTTTTTGTTAAATATTATATTATTATGATGGATATACATATGTTTTAGGTTTAATGTTATATATATTATTGTTATGAATATGTTATAGGTTTAGACTTTGGTGTGTCATTCACATTATTCTTTTGATATAAACTTCAGAATTCATTATGGATCGTAGTTGGATGAAAGTTGATAGATTAGGTCTGATATATGAGAAACAAGTTTTTGAATTCCTTGAATATGCTGAACAAAATCTTCTCGAAAATGATGGTATCTTTTATTATCCTTGTTTTATTTGCGAGAATGTCAATAAACGTACAAAGGGAGAAATATTCCATCACCTTTTAATGAAGAGCAGGGGTTTGACATGGATCTTAAACCTTTAATCGGGGATGAAGTTTATCAACAACAAAAACACATTGATGTTGTCTTTGGAAAGAGAGAAAAAGAAAAAGGGCAAGTTGAGAAAATATATGGAAAAAGAGGTATGTGTTTTTTGACTTTCCATATTGGTCAAGTCTCGATGTAATACATTATTTTGATGTGATACATGTGGAGAAAAGTGTGTATGATAGTTTAATTGAAACACTTCTATATATCCCAAGAAAAACTAAAGATAGTAAGAATTCATGTCTTAATATGGAGGCGATGGGTATACGAAAACAGTTGACTCCAATAGAAGCAGGAAAACGAACTTATCTCTCTTCGGCTGTCACTCTATATAAAAAAGAAAATGAATTTTTTTATGAGTGTTTGCATGGTATCTGTCATACCCCAAAATTTGCCCTTTAATTTTGCAAGACATTTTTCAAGGCACTCCAACTCATTACTCAAGGCATTGATCTTAAAAGAACAAAGACCCAGCACACAAGTGGTCAAATCCAGAAAATGACTTAAAATGGCTTGCTCGCTAGGCGAGCAAAATCATTTGCCTAGCGAACTCTTCGCTGCACCACTCAGAAACTATTATAAATACCAAGGACCTCATTCAGAAAAAGGGGAGATCAGTCAAGACAGAGGCAGACGGACAGAAACCCTAGCAAGGAAACCCTAATAGAAGCAACACAGCAAACCCTGGAGGCTAACCCAGAGAATTCAGAGCAACCCTAAAGGAAACCCTGAAGGAAACTCATCTGCACCAAGGTTACCTCCGCCCAACTCAATCCGGCGCCAACCCTAAGGGTGACTTGCCAATTCAAGGTTGCTATTCAGTTGCAAACAGGTTTGCACTACCGTTACCGCTTTATGCTCTTAATTTACATGTGGCATTATGATTGAATTTATAAAAATATCTTAAGTTTTGCATGTGGATTTAAGTATGCATGGATGTCTTAAATGTTTTACCATGTAATTGTTGTAATGGATGCCATAGGGTTTGGAACTCGCTGAAATCGTACTGTTCTTAAATTCAAAACCCACAGCCGTTCGCTAGCACATCGCTAAGCGAACCTGTAGCGAGTGTTCGTTAAGCCCTCGCTAGGCGAGGCAGCAGCGAACGTGACAGTCGCTGACTTTTCTGTTCCGATCTTTGCTAATCTGACATGTTTTATCATAGCCATGCATTGTTTACCTGAACCTATTACTGTTGTGATTCCTTTTGTTAGGTGCAATCCTCGATTGCACTCTGATTTGGTATTCTGACCTGTTTGCTGAATTTTGTAAGGGTTCACATATTCCCGGAAAAGGTAGCTTGCTAGGTATTCCACTTTATTTGTGGGATACCCTTGTGGAGATTCATCCTAATTATCTAATTGATTATAATGTGAAGATTCATCCTAATTACCTAATTGATTATAAAATATTACCTTTGAATATGTGATCTTGGACCTCTCTTTGTTGCCTTACGGTATTACGGTATTACGGTATTATGGTCATGTCCCGCGAATGTGGGGATACACTTAGCAGAGACCCTCCGATTAAATCATCATGTCCCTATAAGATAAATCATAGTCCCTCGGATGTTGCCTGCGAATATATGATTTTTGTCCCTCGATGACCCGTCGTTGTCGCCTACGGTTAAATGATGATCGTCCCTTCGAATGCTAAGGTATCCTTACATATGTTGCCTTCAATGACCAAACGATGACCCTACGATGTCCCGTTTACATCCAAAGGATAAAACTACTTACTTCTCAATAGAAAGGACAATTTTACCCTCATAAGGATAGGAAATGCCCATAAAGACCTTGGGTAGGTATAACTCTTAATTGCTAACTCACAACCTAAAACATTTTTTCATACATCACACTTTGCAAAACATCTACTAGAAAATCACCACTTGGTATACATTCATACTAGAATCATTGCCAAGTTATATTTTTCTAAACAGCTTTCAAAATTAGACGAGATAAATACTTTGTATACATTCGTACAAGAATCATTACAAAGTTAAACTCTCTTTTCAAAACATTTTCTAAGCAATTCACAAACACTTTTTTCAGACGAGGAAAATAACATAAGTGATCAAGCAATTAAGAGCCCATGGATAACCATGGATACAAAGGGTGCTAACACCTTCCCTTTGTATAATGTACCTCCCGAACCCAAAATCTAATTAAGGTCTTTCCTGTTCTTTTCCACCTTTCCTTATTGGATAAAAGAAAAGTCGGTGGCGACTCTTGCTATCCGCGACATTTGCTTTCCAAAGCAAAAACACACAAAGTCAGTTCACCGTATGACAGTATCAAAGTTCCCCAAGGTTACTCATAAAACATCAAGAAATTTGTATCTATGAAAGATCTCAAGTTAATTGGTTTAAAACCTCATGATTGTCATGTCTTGAAAATGATGCTTCCATAACCTTGTGTCAGGAGATGTATTTTCCTCCATCATTTTTTAAAATTATGGTTCACTTACTTCTTCATCTTGTCAGAGAAATCAAATTTTGTGTCCAATTTATTTAATATGGATCTATCCAATAGGGTGATACATGAATATTTTTAAAGGATATACGAATAATCATCACCGACTGAAAGATTTGATTGTTGAAAGGTAGATCACAGAAGAAGTTGTTAAGTTTTGTACAAACTATTTGTCGAAAGCAGAGTCTATAGGAATTCCAAAGCCTTGTCATGCTGACAACTATGAAGGTAGAGGTACTCAAGGTTTTAGTGTTAAGTCAATGGCTCGGGATTTAGTTATTCAAGCAGATTTCTATATATTGAATAATCTTGATGAAGTTCAACCTTACATAGCTATTCATAAAACATTTGTGAAGAAAACAAATCCCCGAATGAGTGACAAGTTGTTATTGACAAAGCATAAAAATAAATTCATTGATTGATTTAATAAAGAAATATCTAATGATGATATTGCATCCGAGATAATTAAATGGTTGTCGTACATGCCAAAATTTAATGTGATAACTTAGGTTGCATACGATATTGGTCATTTTTCCTTTTATACAAAATCTAAAGATGATTGCAGTACAATTCAAAATAGTGGAGCTATGGTTGAGGCCAAATCCATGTATTTCTCTAATTCGAATGATAAGAATCGTATATTGGCATCTAGAGTGTTCTATGGTGTCATTGAGGAGATTTGAGAGATTGATTATGTTATTTTCAAAGTGTCTTTATTTAAATGCAAGTGGATTTCCAATAATAATGGTATATAAACTGATGACTTAGGATTCACCCGGGTTGACTTAGGGAAGACAACTTATATGATCGAACCATTCATCATGGCTTCTCAAGCAAAACAAGTTTTCTATATGAATGATCCTTCAGACATATCGAGGAGATGGTCAATCATTCTCCAAGGAAAATATGTTCCTCGTAGTCATGAAAGTTTTGATATTCCTTCCATTACTTCTTACACAACACTTGCCTACCTCGTATGTTAAAATTGATAGAGATGATGTGCATGGTATTCGTAACTATCATAAATTAGGCAGATGGGAAAATTAATAAGTATAGTATTCTTTATTTATAATTTATTATTGTAAGTTATAATTTCTAAGTTTATTTACTAACAAGTATGGTTATTTGAAATTATATGTGTTTAAAGTAGGCATGACAACATAACCCGTATCCGTGGGCACCCACTCAAACTTGTCCTAAAGTTACGGGGGAAACCCGCTTTGACTGAGTTTGGGTTTGGGTTTGGGTTTTTCCCGATTAAAAAATATGGGGACGGGTCAAGTAATAGGGACACTAGTTCCCACCCCGAACTCGCCCCGTTTATTTCATTGTGTACATTATTATTTTGTTTTGATAATTTTGAATATTAAATATGTGGCCAATGTTTTGATATTTTGATTTATATTAATTATTAATTATTTAAAAAGTTTTAAAGGTATGTATGAAAAATTTTGAGATTGTTTTACTTTATTATTTGTAATGTAATTTAATTTTGAAAAAAATAATTTTTTCTTTTTAAAAAATTGATTTTACTAAATCGATGGTGACGGAGCGGGGATACCTGAACCCAACCTGAACCCGTTTGGGACGGGTTTGGATTTTAATTTTTCATCCCCATTGGGGTTTGGGGCAGGGAACGAGGATTGTTTGGGAGATTCGGGTTTGAGTTTGGGGAAGATAAAAATTGTTCGTGACCCACCCCTTGCCATGCCTAGTTTAAAGTCAAGACACCAAGAGACAAGACATCAAAAGACAAAAAACCAAAACACTAAGATACAATTGTTTTATGTAATAATGTGTAAATTGTAGGTTATTTTGTGTCATTTTGGTTTTGATGTAATATGAAACATTTGGATTTGATGTAATATAATTTTTGGTATGATACGATTCACAAATGTGTGTTGTTGTTTCTGATATGATATGATTCACAAAAACACAGGTTAAAAAATGAAAAAAAATATATATATATATATATATATATATATATATATATATATATATATATATATATATATATATATATATATATATATATATATAAAATAAGTGATTTTACCACGGTTGCTAAATCTAACCGCGGTTATATGTTGAACGCTATCCAGAATAATTTAAATCCCAAAAATGACGTTGATGGGAATCAAACCAATGACCTTTAAAATTTTTACAATGGTTATGTATCACAATTGTGGTGATAGGTAGCATCATTCTAGTTTTCTACAACGGGCACTAGATCATGATTGTAAGTAACGCATATACAACCACACCCTACTTAACAATGACTCATCCTCTGTGATTATGTATCTTTCTCAACCGTGATTGTATGTGTTTTTCATAGTAGTGTATCAAAAATAAAAAGATTAAAATCCAAAGTAAAGTAATATAGGGAAAAGATACATCATAAAGTGCTTGTCTTCTTCACAATGATTTGATGTCAATGTTAATATCAATGTTGATGCTCTTCTAAAGTGATTATGTTGATACCAATGAGGTTCTCTTTAAAGGATTCAATCTTTTAAAATCAAATGAAACTTTAATCTTACCATATTAGATGGTTCTCTTGTGTTTTGAACAATCCGTCTTTATTTTCCAATTCTAGCATATGGTCTCCAAGTAGACCTGCAAAATAGAATTAAAAGTTCTTTCAAGGTATCCTATTTTTTTTGGGTCCTCTTGGGTTAGTTCTTTTCTCAACCCATACATAATTTCCATTAGGTACACGAATATTTCTAATATAAGATGCATTAGAGGTATGACATTTACAATTGCAAGAAAAGTAAATAAACTTAAATAAATTAGTATCTTTAGAGACATAAGAATTATCTTTAATATAGGTCCTCTTAGGATGACTTTCAACTTGCATTTTTCTTGATTCCACATTATTGAATTTATTTCTAGTCTTAACAAATATAATTTTGATTGTACTTGGTTTATTAAATTTTGAGTATTCAAGCTCACTTTTATCATTAAAGTACTTTTGTTTGCTTAGAAAATTTTCTAGACCAAGTTGTCCTTTATCATACTTCTTTAGGACTCGATTCAATTCAATAATTTTTTGTTCAAGAGTTTAACATTTACTACATGTTAAATCTTTTACTTTGTCTAATTTCACTTTCATGTTTGACTTTTTTTAACTCCACTTTCATATTATTAGTCTTACTTTATAGAGATAAAATTATTTTCCTTTGTTTTGAACATGTTCTAGAAAGAGACAAACATTCTGCATGCAATTCAAGAAAAGTATTATGCAATTCATCATATATGGTTCAAGATCACTAACCTCATTTTCTTCATCATCAAAATGGTGTGAAGCTATTAATGCCATGTATACTTGTTCTTTATTTGAAGATGAACTTTTCTCATTATCTTTCCATGCCACAAAGGCTCTTTTTTATTTTATGTCCTTCTTATTATTGACTTTGATCTCGTTTTGAAGAGTGGGGCAGTCACTTTTGACATGATCTCTTATTACACAGTTAAAACAAGTAACGTTCTTTCTTAAAGTTGATGATTCTCTTTGACTATTTCCTTTGTCTTTTCCTTTCAGATTAAGATTTTTCTTCTTGATCACTATCATATTTAGTCTTCAAAGAAAGGGATCTTACTTTAACTTCACGCCCTTCATGCTTATCTGAGCCAATTCATGTATTTCCAATCGATCAAGTTCCATTTCATGTTCTTGAATTTTTTCAAATAATGCAGCCAATGACATTTCAGAAAGACCCTTCTTTTCGGATATTATAATCACTTTTGATTTCCATGCTCTAGACAATGATCTAAGGACTTTCAAGTTTAGTTCATCATTGGTGAGAACTTTTCCAAGAGCGTCCAAATGATTAGTTCGGACGATGAACCTTTTTGCATATCAAGAATACTACCATGGGGTAGCATTCTGAATAATTCATATTCTTGTAATAAAGAGTTTAGTTTAAATCTTTTCACTTCCTCTGTACCTTCATGTGTTACTTCCAAAGTATTTTAGATTTCCTTGGTTGTTTTGCAATTTGACATTTGAAAGAATTCGTCAATTCCTAAAGCAGATGCAAGTATATTTTTTCCTTCTTATCATACAACACTTTCTTCTTGTCGGCATCGTTCCAAGAACTTTGTACTTTGCTTGTTCTAAATTATTTATGACAATTGTAGGAATGAAGGTTCCATTCTTTACAACACTCCATATTTCATCCCCTTGTGCTTCTAAGTACAATTGCATACGAATTTTTAGAAATCATAGTATTCAGCAATGAAACATGGTGGTTTGTTGTTATTGTTGCCATCTAATAAGAACGGTTTTGCAGAAGCCATATCTACCCGGATCGAGGAGCGAGTTACCTTAATCATACCTAATGTCAATTGTAAATACGAGATACAACCTAAGAGGGGGTGAATTAAGGTTGCCCGTTTTTTATCGTTTTTGTGTTATGATCTTAATTTTCTTTGAATATGAAAATGACGTGTTCTTAGCAATATTAAGTGCAGAAAATTAAAGAACGCGAGAAATTTTACTATTTCCCCTTATCAACCAAGGATGTATCTAGTCCTTTCACACCTTGAAGGATTTTCCACTATGTTAGATCTTTGTACAAGCCTCACACCAAGACCTCGCCTACAATCTTCTAACATAAACACCAAAACTATGGTAGACTTTGAATTAACCCAATTCAAATGACCTTTTCCCAAATTCATCAAACACTATGATGATTCCTATATAAACTAGAAATCATGCCTCTGTTTACAACACCTTTTAGAAAGCACACCACTTTCTATTACAAACAATTGTCACAATAAACTTTGTGATTAAAATAAATCTTGAAACATATTTGAATGCATGAAATGTTCTTGAATCAATTCCAATAGAAAATTGATATGTTCTTTTAATGTACAATTCAATATAATAACCTTAATTACTCATAAAATGTTTTGCAAGGATGTGATATTTTATGCAGAAAAAGTTTCTATGAATTTTGAGAAAGAACACTTGATAAGAATTTGAATGGTTTGAAAATATGTGTGGAAGATGTGATATGAAAAACATATGCATTTTGCCTTAAATACATCCTAAAATACCCATTGGATTAGATGTAATGGTTTGGAAAAGTTCCATGAAGAATTGCATTGCATAGAATTCACAATGGTTCATATTTTTCAAAAAATTGCAAGGTGTGATGTATTCGATTACCATCTTTGATAAATGCTGAAATTTTTTGGTAGAATGTTGATGTAATCGATTACACATATAGTGTAATAAATTACACTATTGTGAAAATTGAAAAATAAATTTGAAACTTGTTTGACTTGGGTGACATTTATACATAGATGATTAGGAACATTGGAGATGAAAAGATGAATGATTTTATAAGCATTTAAGGATATATATATCATGTGAATCATAATTGAATACCTTTGTTTCATGATAAATTTCTTTTAATACAACATCGAATGGCTTATGAAATCTTGAAATTTGAAAGAGCTTAGACTTCAACCTTTTTCTTATTTGATAAGTTTTTGTCTTCATAAAAACTAAACTAAGATAGATGATAAACATCTTCTTCATAGTATTTATGATACACTCTGATGTTGTCCTTGATGCTATCTCTGACACTACTCTATTTAGTAATGTTAAACCGGGTGATGCCTATGTAGATGTTTGAAAATAATTTACAAATAAACAAGAGTTTGATATATGTGACCATATGTTTCAATGGGTTCTTATAGAGACTGCAAAATTAGGATTTGACATTTTAATCAGGAGGTCAAATTTTGGTTATGGTAGAAGACTGACATTTTTGGACGATGAGATGTGAAAGAAGTGGCAAGTATACAACACATATCCAAAAGTTGAAATGCAATGACACTGAAACGAAGAAATATGAGTGTCTTTTTAAGTTGTGTGGGTACTTCAAGGCAAATAATACATGGAGAATTAATGTAGTTTATGGTATACATAATCATGTTTTATGTTACAAGTTAGTTAGCCACCCCATTTTATGTCGTATGAATTTTAAAGAGAAGAAAATTGTCTCTGGCATGACGTTGAACATGGTTCAGCCCAAAAAATACTGTCAATTTTGAAAAAGAAAATACCTAAAAGTGTCTCAAATATCATACAAGTCACAAGGTTCACACACAAACAACCAGGCGAAAAGAGGTCGAAGATCCGAAATGCAACAAATGTTAAATATTTTGGATGACGATCATTATGTATCTAGGTACAGAGTTTGTGAGGATGAAAAAATTTGTTCGAGGTATATTTTCGACTGATCTTAATTCCATCAAGTTGTTAAACATTTTCCCCAGTTCTCATAATTGATTCAACATATAAGAATAACAAGCACAGACTACCACTTTTGGAAATTGTTGGTGTTACTTCTACAGATATGACTTTTGCAGTTAAGTTTGTATCATTGGAAATTGAAAAAAGGGACAGTTTTACATGGGGTTTAGAAGTGTGTCAGACTATGTTGAAAGACCAAGAAAACATGCCATAAGTGATCGTCATTGATCGTGATGCCTCACTAATGAATTTGGTTGGAAAGGTGTTTCCTACGTCATATGTATTACTGTGTAGGTATCCACATAAAAATGGGACAAGTAGACTTAAGCCTACGGTAGGGACCAAACAAATCAAGGGTGAAGAAAGGAAAATGGTCAAACCTAGTGTATTATTGGAATGGGTAATGGATGCCTAGAAATTTATAATAAATTCTTCTTTGGAAGATTTATATGTTAAAACTGTCATATTGTTCAGAAGGTAGTGCATGGCATATCTGTATTTCTTGAAATATGTTGAAAGCATAATTCTAGACTAAGTGAAAAGGAAGATTGTTTATGCTTGGAAAAATCAGGTTATACACTTTATAAATATTACAACCAATAGGTTGAATCTGCTAATGCCCCATTAAAGAACTGGATGAGAAATATTAAAGGAGATTTGTATATGGTCTGAGAATCGCTTAACTAAATGATTCAGAATCAACACAATAATATCCAAACATCATTTGAACGAATGATGTATAGTCTTCCATGTGCTTGTTTGATTTCCATAAAGATGAAACTTGATTGGCCCATATGTATGGATGAGGTTTACTCGCACTAGAAAAGGTTTTGGTTTGAGGATGATGGAGCCGTGAAAGATAGCAAGTCAAATATAACTATCATGGGAGAATGAAAGGTCATTCAAGAGATATTTTTGAAAGCTGGTGATAACATGAAACTTCACATCAAAGAGAAAATGAAAAAGATTTTATATCCATAAATAACATATTGGAAACCACCCGCAAAATTGGTAAAACAAATGGAGTTTCTAAGAAATTCAAACAAACATCGAGTAACATTTCAACCAAACGGTCTTCATTTTATTTCAAACATGTCGACACACTTTTTTCAGACTCTCCAATTTCACTATCCAAAAGAAGTTATTTCAAAGGTGCTCGCATCAATATATCATTCCATTCACCGTCTTTACCAGTGTCACCACCTTACCAAAACTAATACACATTAAAAAGATGTTGATTTTTATTCACAAATATATTTACCTATTGGATTAGTCTATTGGAATTTTTAAAAGAATTTGGAATTCTAATTGATTCAAATTATTCAATTGAAATCTATTATTTTTTAAATTTGCTTGTTCAAATCAAGTATTAAAATGATTTATTGTTACATTTTTTGAGTGGTTTTTATAAATTTTAAAAGTTTTGGATCATATATAAAATTTGAAAAATATGGATCACTTTGCAATTTTTAAAAATTTAAAGAAACTAATTTTTAAAAATAAAAATAATTATTAAGGATTAATTTGTCAAAAAAAAGTCGGGGTCAATTGAAAAGTTTACAAATATGGGGACCAAATTATAAATTTTAAAAGATAAATAATTACCAATTTGATATTTACAATGTATTGAGTGAGATAGAAATTTCAAATTTCTTACTTTTTCGTGTGATGTGAAATTTCTTAAATTTAATTTGGAAAAAATACTTTATATGTTTACATTATTTTAACAAATTTTCATATTTTTTATCCAAATAATAAATTTTCATCAAATTATTTTATATTTTTTCAAAAAATTTAATATGCCTCATTAAGATGCTTCGTTCAAACAAAAATATTTTGTAGCATAAATGTTTCTAATAGTGTTAAAGGCGGGGTAGCTAATATTCCAAATAAGCAAGTATCTCAATCTACCATCCATTATTGGAAGAAGTAGAAAAACTAATTTTTAGTTTATTAAGTAGAGTATGGAAAAAGATAAATTCTTGGAATAGTAAGTGTCTTCATCATATGGAAAGGGAGACTCTTATTAAATATGTTCTTCAATTTATTCCTTTTTATGTCATCAGCATTTTCTTGTCGCCGTCATGGTGAAATTGAGAAAATGATAAACTTCTTTTGGTGGGGTGTAACAGGATTCATGCTAAGGGTATTTGCTGGTTGTCTTGGAGCCGTTTGTATATGCATAAGAATGATAGAGGTATGAGTTTCAGAAATTTAAGTGCATTGTACTATGTTATTCTTGGTAAACAAGTTTGGAAGTTTGTGACAAATCTAGGTAATATGATCACACGTGTATTCAAAGCTAAATATTTTTTTAGATGTGATTTCTTTGAGTCACTCGTTGGACATATCCTCGGTTATGTGTGGCAAAATATTTGGAGTTCTAAGTTTGTTGTGCGAGGAGGTTACATGTAGAGTATGGAATTGGGAGAATTTATTCCGATTTGGAGGCACAATTGATTGTATGATAGTTCATCGTTGGAAAGTCCTTGGTCAACTATTCTGCTAGTAGAAAATTTAAAGCTCTTTAATTTGATGGATATTTATGTAAAATGGTGGAATTCTAATTTGATTCATATTGTTGTTGAAGAAAAAAAAACCGAAAAAGTTCTTAAAACTCCCTTGTTGTATAGAAAGGAATATTGATACAAATCATCTAAATGTCCGGGAGAATTGAGCCCTCCTATGAAAAATAAAAATAAAAATTTTCAATAATTTCCTTTAGCATCTCTATAAGAACAGTGTGCAAAATGACATTATTCAACAGGTGGTGGCGAGAGATTACATTCTTTTCACATATATTATTTTCTCTCTTTTACAGGAATTAAATCAAAACCAATATCAGCCATTATTCGGAGTATTTAGAATGGTAGAAATAGTCATATTTGAAATCATATAGAAGATTCAGCTAAAACAATTTGTGATTGTCTTGCATGCTTTTGGGATGGTTCAACATCTTCAATCGAGAAACTATATTCAAAATAAAATCCCTATGAATCTCAAATGTAATATAGACACATCTTTCTCAACGACTTCTAATAAAATAGGAATACGTGTTTGTGTTCAAGATATAGATGGACAATTTATATTAGATATCACCTATTATCAGGGTTGATATAAGGGAGGCTTTAGGCTTTCTAATAGTCATTTAATAGGTGCATGAACTCAACTTGAATGGAATAACTTTTGAGATAAGTTCAAAAAACGTGGCAAATAATGTGAATAGGCAACAACTTGGATCGAGTGGATTTTGAAGTAGATTTAAAAAACATCATAATGGATAGTCTACATGGATAAATGATGGTAAATGTTGATACTTTAATTTGAAAATATTTTAAAAATTTTAAAATTTTTGATGTGTTGTAAATATTTATAAAATGTACATGAGTTATTTAAATAATTGGAAGCTATAAAATAATATTAAAAAAATTTAATTGAAAGTTAGACGTGAAAAAGTGATAATGATATTAAGAATCAACGAGATATCCTTTAACAAGTCATAATTTAATGTTATCTCCCATTTCCTTTTATTGATATGTTAAAATAAAAAGAATAGAATGCTTTTAAAATATTTAAAGAATAGACCGAAACATGTATAAAGTTGTTTTTTTTTGTCCCATCATATCCCTACCTCGCATCATCTGAGCTATATTTACGGAAAAATGTTAATGGAAAAATGTTAATGGTTATTCATTTTATATCATTATGACACATTAATATCAAAAAGTTCAATAAATTATTTGAATGCTCGTGTACTGATTTTCTTTCAAGAGTAACCACAGCAAAAAAGTTCCTATAATTCCAATTCTGAAACAACGAAGATTCTACTTCACGCTATCAATATATCTTTCTTGCTCCAAATACTGCTTTTCCATATCCATGCAGAGTTACAACTTCAGGTGTAGCAAAATTTGAAAAATATGCACAACGAATAAGCTATTATTTGGATGGCAAAATATACTCTATTCTCCATATAAACTTGGCTATGAGGTGTGCATAGTTATGTGTGTTCAAAATACAATGTAAGTACCATGCCTCACAAACATCATAAGAGATACTCATATTATAAACATTATATGATGGTGTTGCTAACCTTGCTCCTCGTTGGAGATGTTCACATCCAAACTCAGGAGGCCACCAAAACCTGCGGTTCTGAGTCAGTTACTTAATGTAATATATCAAAGAACTGAATTCAACCATAAAATATGAAGAGATGAAAAAGATTCCCTACTTTAAAGCTCCTTTGATCTTTTTCTCAGTTGCTCAAGTTCTATCTCAATGTCAGCATCTCGAAATGGATTTCCAGTCTTGGTGCTAGTGGTGCTAGTGGTGCTACTTCTTCCAGGAGGAAGCTCTCCTTTCTGCTCGTATCAAGTAGTCCAAGAATGAAACGAAAAATCACATCTAGAATGTTTCCATAATATAAATGCTTTTTGAAAAATATATCGTTGACTCCTTTCGCAGTTTTGCCAACTTCTGGATGCAAAACAGGGAAAGGAAATAACTTGCAAGGAAATTATTTAACATAAATATACCCATCCTATTTTTAAATTCGTTCTATTTGCTCTTTGAAGCCTACCTTTGAACTACCAGCCAATTCTTTCTTCAAATTTGCAAGGTCATCATCAACTGATGAGGTCTCAAGCATTGCAAACTGCAAAAATCAACAATTTTCATCCATTATCATGCAAAACTGTAAAAATAGATGAGCGCAGCCCCACAGGAGAAAGAAATCCAAGAATATCACATATAATTATGTAATAAAGGAACAAGTTTAATATTGCAATTCCAAATTCAAAAGATGCATGACAATTGATGGATGAGGTAAACCTAGATAAGACTGACTCCTAAAGAATATATTTTACTATGGATATAGATTGACAACAATATTTGGAAATTAGACTTGTAATTGCAGTTTTGCATAATTTGAAAGAATCATGAGGATAATGAGATTCGCATTGTATAGAATAAAGAAGAAATTTCAAACTCATAGTTTGAAGGTGTTATTTAAAATAAATATATAATATTTTCATAGCCTTTTTGGCATGTCATTTGCAGGTATTAATTAAGAACCCGCTGGGAAAAATAGTATATCTAGCTATGAAAACATTACAATTTTACTTTTAATTATTTTTAATATCATCTTTAATTAAGGAGAAAAAATTAGGTTTGGTTACTTTGATCACGTTTCTCAAAAAATAAAATAAACCAAGGGTATATTGGACTTTTGAGACAGTTTTTGTTTTCATATCTTATTTCACTTTTACTTCAAAATTCTACATTGTTAGCACTTTCTTGATTTCAAAATTTTACGTAAGAAATTATTTTGTTTTCAATACTATACAGAAAATTGGAAACAAGAGATAGAGTGAAAAGCATGACCCTGGGCTTTCTTTCTTTTCCATCTCTAGCATTTCAATTTCAAGCTCAAAATATAATTCATAGAATATTCAGACTCATATGATTAGTAAATAGTCACTTACCTTCCCTTCAAGATCGTCAGTTGTCAACTGGCCCAGAGCTTCAGCTTGGGACTCCATTGTCATCACTATTAAGAAAATAGGAACATAATTAGAAAGAAAAACAATTTCAAATGCAATGATGAAAGCACGTGAAAAGTTTGTGTACACAACTCTAGGCCATACGTAGAATGTAGTGATGCAAATGTTTGCCTCCATTTTATTACATTAATTGGGCCGTAATTTTTTAAGCGTGTCACAAAACTGACCAAAGTCAGTTTCAACTTAACTCTAGACCCTTTCTCGTATACTATCTTTTAATAATGGATCTAACAATTTTTTCCCTGATTTCAAATCTCATTTATATATTGATAGGTAACTGAATGGAAAAAAGAAAATGAAAGCAAGACATGAAGCATAGAGCTTCAAATGTTTCTCCGCATGCAAATGAAAGAGTATGCTTGTGGGGAAACATCAAGTGCAGATCAGGTTATAACTTATAAGTAATATTTATGTATAAAGAGTGGACTCGATGAGTATTCTTCTTACCTTTCTCTTCCATTTTTTCAAAAGCTGAAAGAGCACTACTTGTATTGACATTTCCCAGCATCTCACTCACCTTGGTTGCAGTCCTATAGAAATGTCAACCAACAGACATTACTAATGGAACCAAAGAATACATAATGGAATAAGATGGAAGTCAATGGATAAAAGATTTGAAAGACAAACTTTGCAGATTGAGCTCTTGCTTTTAGAGTATCCTTCTTCGACCTCGCCTCTTGTATTTTACTTTCCAAAAGCTACAAAAATGAACAACTTATTTCAGAACCGAGGTAAATAATAAATATGTTGCAGCTAAAGATGCATGTATTAGAACAGTGAGCTAAAATTGTTAAACCAATTTCATTTATTTCTAAGAGAATATACGTCTCCCAAAATTTAGTGGACTGAAATATTATCCTATGCATTATGAAGGTGAATAATATGCATAAATAAAGGTGAGGTAAAATGGTAAATTAATGTATTTTACTATTAAAAAGCATACATGCATTGAAAATCATGGTTTATGGATTCTAAGGTTAATTCATAGAAGGATGTTCTGAACCTATCAATGGTTGATTATTCAGTGATTGGGAAACGGGATTATTCGCCCGTGAGTTTATTGGACCAAAAAGAAAGGTTATGCAGAGGAACTAATTTTCCCTTCCAACTAGAACTTTCTCTAGTTCTCAAACCAAAAATGAATCCTTCTCTTCCTAGCAAGATGGTTAATCCTATTTATAAGAGATAGGACTAATTGTTAAAAAAAACAATACAAGAAACAGAAAACTATCTGACTTCTAAACAGAAACTAACTCTAACAACGTGCAAACTAAATTAACTAATCACATTCTTCCCCTTGTTCTCCCTACGATAAACCCTTAAGGGTTTATTTTGGTACCTAACAAAGGAACATAAAGACTTCCAAGTAGACAATGAAGATCTGACAGGCAAAGAAAAATAGGTTTTGGTTGGTAGCTGGTACAAGTGAAGTTTGAAAGAAGCAAAGTGGAGATAAAAAAGAAGTAAATTAGCCTAGGCTTTCGCATACACCTATAGTTCCTTCCTTAGGCATCATACCTAGAATTTGGATTTCTTGCAATCAAGAGTACAGCAACTTCTACAATAATTAGTATAGATGATCATTCACCTAAAAGATTGCACTAAAAAGTTGAAATAGATTTCCACAGGTTGGGAATGAACACCCAATTTTTCACACAATGCAGAATGATGCTTACTACTGCAACCAAACCTAAAAGGAAAAGTTGAATATCAAAAGAATAACCAATCATACATAAATCCAAACCTAACAATAGGTCATTATCAGGGGTAACTAAAATTACTAGGCAGGCCTAATGGAGAATATAAGATGAGCTCAGGTAAACGTGTACTCATTCTGAGAACTTAAAATATAATTATGACCTAGTAAGGGTTTAATAATACAACCACAATATAATCAAGTGTCAAAACTAACCCAGAATGTTAACCTAAATTGAACTTTAAACTTGCAATTTCTTGATTCTACCGCGTCCAATGTCACCATTATGTGGCTCCATAAAGAAAGTTAGTTCAGCTATTCGTGAAACATGGCATTTGAGTGTTTTAAGGTACTGACTCTACTGAAATATAAAAAGATTTAGCTTACACGTGTATTTGAGACAAGATTGTCCACAACACTCTTTTGCTGATCAAGTTGAGCTTTCAAAGAACTGGCATTATCCTGTAAAATATTAAAAGCATATAATGAGTTTTTCAATGATCCCGTAGTATGTGTGATAAGGCACTACTTAGAAGTTGGATTCTTTCCCTATATCATCCAATGAAATGTCAAACTAAAGCAAATTCCAAAATTTCCAATCAACAATACTGACATAAGTATAAATGTATGCATCAAAGCACTTTAAAAAAGTCAAACATTGTGAGGTCTGCCATTATCTAAGATGTCTGAACTGACTTCAGCTAATCAAAACACATCATGACCGACGGATGTGCCAACCAGAATGATCATTTCATTTACAAGCTTACATATTTATTATGTATTTGAGTTTATATAAATTAGGAACACGTGTAGAGTTCCAGACAAGGTTCTACACAAGCCCGTAGGAGTGAGAATTATATAGCAAATGCAAACATCAAATGTTGATTCAATATTGCTAACTGTGTGAGGAGCACAACCGACAAAGTACTGATCGTATAGCAAACATGTGAAAATAATTGAACAAGTCAACAACTTTATTGATTGACTGATTTACTGCAAAAAATAAACAATCCCCTTTAAAATCTAAAGTAGAAATTTACAAATATATTGACAAAACAAGCAAAAAATCTTGAACATAATGCAAACATACGGCAAAAGATTTACGCCGCTTAAGTGCTTCACGAGCAAGATCTTCTTCACCTTTCTGAAGAGCAAGTTGTGCTTTACGATACCTATATCAGACGTAAAACACAAGTGGTATTCAAATGCCAAATACTGCAAGCAAATTAAGACAATAACTCTTTCATACATTACCACTCTTCAGAAGCTTGTTGTGCAGCCTTGTATTTATTTTCCAATCGCTTTTGAGATGCCAATACCTCAAGAAAGGAAAAATAAATAAAATAAGATAATTTTATAATAAATAAAAATAACTTGCTATTTTGAAGTCTGCTTTCAACAAGTCATTTATACCTCAGTTAAATACTTGAACAAACAAAACACGATAATAATCGAAGAGTGATATTATATGAACATCTAAAAATCGACGTGTATCTAATATCGAATATTAATACATCATTTAAAACAGCTGATATGACCGGAAAATAGAACCTATATTATCAATTTCAGATAGCGGCGCGGCACAGCCATCCCAAAAAGGGAACGGAATGGGAGTGGGGAGCGGAACGGATGATACTAATACAGTTATTAATACTAATGAACAACTAGTTGTTAAAAACTAAAATAAACTAATCAAAATTCATGAAATATTCATATTTAGAAATAAAAACCATAAGTCGTAAGCAAAACATGCTTCCAAATGCTAATAAAATAACTTTTCTATCCTTAACAAGTTAATGGTAATATCATATACAGCTGACGCGGCCGGAGCGGCCACGTCAGAAAGGCGACTTTCCGAATCCAATCTCACTATCGCAGTCGCTCTAGCCGAGTCACCCATCTATGACGGAATGGCACGGCCTGACACCGTTTTCTAGGTTTTGTTGTTCCGAAAATTGTGTATACATAACATTTCTCTACTTCAAGGAACACAAGGATAGAACAAAAACAATAATTTCCCAAGTCCAAAATAAAATGATTGAAACTAACTTGTGCTGTAGCTTGACGCATTTTAGTCAAATCATCGTTCATTTCAAGCACAGCTTGCTCCAAGATTTTCTCAGGATCTTCAAACGTACTTACAAGAGCATTTGCATATGACTGCATTACTAAGATGACAGATGAGAAAAATTAAACCTAAAACCGAAAATTTCAAAAACAGCTTCTTATAGAGTGATTTCTTTCACCTTCACGACTCTCGCAAACCTATCAAACAGGTTCATTCTGACACCAATCGCTCCTCCGCCTCGCACCGGCTTCGCAATCCTCATGACTCTGAATTTCAAAGTGTCCACTGCGAGAATTGAAAATAAAAAGTAGTTAAACTAAATTAATCACGCGCTAAGTGTTGAGATTAATTGAATTCATTGAAAAAGTAATGATTATGTGTAGCAGAAAGAAAAATGAGAAAACCTGGTCTGGTGCCGAACAAGGTAGTGGCGAGAGGCTTCTTGAGAAGGGAAGAAGAAGGTTGAAGTGGTGCGGAGGGTAATCCAGAAAATATTTGGAATTTCGTCGTCATTTTTTGTGATCGACGAAGAGAAGATTCTGGAGTTGCAGATAGAGTTGAAGATATTGCAATTTCCAGGACACTAAATTCTGAACCTTACTCCTCCTAGTTGTTCGATGCTTGCTATCTCGTTTGTGGAAGGGGTTTTGTTGTTCTACATGATTAATTGGGCCTTTATTTTTAAAGCCCAATCCTTCTTCTTAAACTTTGTGGATTTCTTAATGTACGTGTATATTAGTAGCATAACTTCTGAAAATATAATAATGCCTTTAAAATTTATCCAAACAGATACAATTAAAGATGATTTAGGGTCACGTCTCATCTCATGTCTATGTATGTGTTTTTTTATCCGTAGATGTATCTTCGTAAATCTTACGGAATTACATTTTCGTAGCATACTAAAACAGAAGCAGAAAAATCAATAAAGTGTAGGTTGACAAAATAAAATCATCATTGATAACGTAAAATAAGCATTACATAGGTAATGTTAACATAAATCAAACATTACATTTCAATATTCAGTAGCATATTTCAACGTCTTCATAGTATCTTCGACCGATCTCAAAATTGTCGCATCCACCTTGATCAAAACTTTTATTTTTAAACGGAAACAAGTATTTCACATAGGTCTTACATTGACACTCGTCTTTAGCTCGAAGTTGATAAACTCAATCTTCCATTTGTTGTCAATCGACGGTGAACGGTACTCGAGCTTCATAACTTTTCGATACGTAAGATAAGAGATTTTGTAGTATGTATTTCACATCTGTAAAAGGGGTGTACGCATTGAAATTAAATTCAATTGAGGGTTTCCCATCGTCGAAGTAGACATATATAACATGTCAATTAATGTTCATGTTGGTGTAATGTGTTTTGGTATGAAACATGAGACAAGAGTCCATATTTACCGTAGTTGTAGAATAATATGGACATCTAAAATTCTATCTTGTTCTAAGGAATATTCTGGAGATGCATCCTTGATACCACCCTATTATGTTATTCTGGAGATGTATTTCCGAAACCACTCAGAATAGAATGAAATTTTGTTTTAGACAAAAACATAATATGTATCAAACACAAACTTTTTAGGAAAACTTTAAAATGTATTAAAATATACAAAAATTTATATATTAGACATCATTAACATTAATACAAGATTACATAGAATACATTGTTGAATAAAAACTAAAATGAACTAAAACATTTGGCGCCGACTAAATCTGTAATATATATATATATATATATATATATATATATATATATATATATATAGAGAGAGAGAGAGAGAGAGAGGTGATACATCCTTTGACTTTTGTTTATTTGATTCTCTTTTAATCTTGCTCAATTTAGTGAATTCTTGCATCATTTTCACAAAATGGTTTGGTTAAGTCTTGGCTTTTGTTGTTGAACGAGTTGTCCACTCCGGTGATGTAAGTGGTATAGAGCATACCAGATTCAAATAAACTTGAATAAAGTTTCGCATTTTTAAAGGACGTCGAATACACATAATACGATCATTTGGATTTTGAGGTGGAACGGTGCGTAGAGAAAAAAATGTTTCCAAGAAATTGTATCTTGTAAGATCAATACACACTCTATCATACACATTTGCTATGAGATGATCCATTTCAGGGAAGTGTGTCCATTTATCCTTCGATTTCGGTCTACTAATGCAATGAACAAGAGATTCGTAAATTGTATCAAAATTTTCTTTTTTTTCGTATAATTGTGTGTATGATTCTTTATGGCCCCTCAACTCTTGGATAAGTTGATGACGGACAAGTGTGTTATGCTCTTCTCCTTTATCGAGCAAAGCATAAATAGCTTGAAAACTACAGTTACTGTCACCCTTAACATTGACGATCCGTTTTATTTATTTGTGCATAAAAATCGGCACCTTGTCAATGAATGAATTTTTTTGATGAAGGCGGTGGTTTACTAATGCAAACTCTTTTGAAAACACTTTTTTTGAGATTTTGGAGTTGGTGAATCTGGAAGAAGTTTGTCAACATGCTTAAAATATGAAGGATACCACATTGTTAAATTGTCACTTGTTGTAGGTTTGATCTTCTTCAGGGTACCTTTTGTTTTTATTCAGCTGTCAACATGCTCAAAATACGAAGGAGATATGCATTTTCAAATCTAACCTTATTCATCCTCGTTATTTGATGTTCGCAAGAGATTTATTGTTCTACATAATTAATTGGACATTTATTTTAAAATTCATTCCATCTTCTTAGTCTTATTGATTTGCAATATTTTTTCTAACTCCTCTAAAAAAAAGTTTTAAAATTTTTAAAATGTAATTTGATCGTAAATTAGAAATAGAATAAATAATTAAATCAAAATTAACTATTGGTGTTTGAATTCTACAATTTAAAATGTGATCCGAAATAAGAAGAAAAAAACATGAATAACTATATTAATATCAATGATCAATGATAAGATAAATAACTACTCCCTCTGTCCCATATTATAAGCAAATTTCACCTTTTTAGATTCATTAAAT
Organism: Lathyrus oleraceus; assembly: GCF_024323335.1. Classification (NCBI taxonomy): domain Eukaryota; kingdom Viridiplantae; phylum Streptophyta; class Magnoliopsida; order Fabales; family Fabaceae; genus Lathyrus; species Lathyrus oleraceus. The sequence continues at coordinate 456,537,793 of NC_066585.1, forward strand.
AATTAATGTATCTAGTCTATATATAGATTAGATACATTAGTTATTTAATGAACTCTAGAAAGGTGAAATTTGCTTATAATATGGGACGGAGGGAGTATATCATAATATCTTTTCATATGCCTAGTATAATTAATTCTCTAATCATGTGCATTTTAATCATAAGCATATTATTTCATATATATGATTAGTTCTCTAATCATGTGCATTTTAATTCATTTTTCTGGTTATATCTCTTAAGTTAAAATCTTTCACCTTTTTGTTAGGTTTAGATTTCATATCATCTCAAAACACATAAACATTTTAAGAAGATAATTAAACTCACACCCCGATGCTTCCAGATAACAGATTTATTCTTATAATGGACTTGTAAAAGATGATGCAAAATACTATTGAAACATATTTGTAATAAAAACCATTGCTCTTATACACGAATAACAACGATTGTAAATATAAAATAAGAATAAAATAAATTAAATAGATGAAATCGTTGGTATCTATATATCCAAAACAAATGAGGCGTTCGATTTCTTTTGTTGCATCTTGTAATAGAAAAATGTTTCAAAATATCCATATACAAATATTAGAACTGCAACAAAAAATCTCATAGCTGAGACAATCATTCACTTATCCTCAAGCATTGGATCGATTCTTGTAGGAGTCATAGTGTGTTTGATTCATAAGTATGAATTTACATGTGTTATCACAATTATATTCACACATTTATTAGCTTATCGAAAAAATGAGTAACATGTAAAATCCATAATTTATGCTTATATTGAAAATTCCTTTATTTGGGAATTGATCTTGATTTATGGTTGTTTGATGTAAGCGAAACCAGTCAGAAATGATAAAAATCCAAGTCAAATGAAGCAAGGGACAAAAGGCATTGAATACCAAAGTCAATATGTATTTGTTAAGCGAATAAACCTCACCCAATGAATCAAAAGTAGAATTTTATGCTTATAAGGGGTAAATTCACTTAGCGAATTTAGGCGTGTCCAACGGATTTGACAATATTTCGTTTAGTATAATTAACAGCATTTTGCTTAACAATTCTTTTGCTCGTTCGACTAATATAATAGCACAACAAGGTGCCTTATAGGTTTCTTTGACACAAATCAAGCCAAGTTTTGAGCAAATTATTGTCTGCCCAACAAATTTAAGGCAGGTCTGAACTCTACAATAGAGACCAACCTCCACCTTCATCTCTACTATCTTTATCCTCTTCATCATTACAACCTCCCCACAACTCAGAAAATCCACTTCTCTACCATTCCATGCATCCCATCAACATCAACAATTTCATGTTCTTCATGATTTTCATCCCCAACCAAGAACAGCCCCAAAAACCAAAAAAAATAATTGTTCTTTCTCAACCAAGAACCATAAACATCCTTTAATTTTTTTTCATAAACACAAAAGTTTCCCTTTAACATTCATCGAATCAGCATTCAACCTTTCCACTCTAATTTTTTATACCTTCTTACATGATATTTGTGTTTGTCACCTTTTTCCCAATTCTTTCCTCATTAAACTTTCTTCTACCTCCAATTTATCCATAGTTACCACTGATCCATTTACAACATACAATACTAAGTAACCTGACTCTTCTCACTCTATAACCTAACCTGCACCCACTCAAACCATCACAATTCCTCCTCATCTAATAAGAATTTTCTTTTGACCAAAATTAAAGACTCAAATAGTCTTTATCAACATTACACGTTTAACCCTTTTTCATGCACCCTAATGACAACCATATCTCTCCCCTTGTCTTTCCATCTCTCTCCAATACCAATGATCATTCATAGTCTCGCTCAATTAAGGTCGTTCTTCGCTCCAAAAACAAAATAGGGTCCACAGATGGAACCCTCATTTTCCCTACAATTTCATATTACACTCAAATTGCTTGGGACTGCTGTAATATTATGGTGATGTTATGGACCACCAATTTAATAAAATGCAGTATTTTAGAGAGTGATCTCTGAATCGATAGATCCATTGAAATTTGGGAAAAACTTCGCGAAATATATCATCAAGGAGATGTTTTTTTTTGTAGATCTAATCTTCAAGAAGAACGTCATTCCCTCCAAAAGGGAGAAAACACCATCACTTAATATTTCATTATCCTCAAGAAGTTATGGCAAAAGTATGACAACTTCAAACCGCTTCCTCGTTGCACATACAACATAACTTGTAGTTATGGGTCGATGTCTACAATCAAAGCATGGAGAGAGAGAGAGGGTGATTATGTTATCTATTTTTTCAAAGGGTTGAACGAGCAATACACACCGGTCATATCCTAGATCATGCTTATGAAACCTCTCTCTTCTATTAAAGAAGTTTTTTTCTACTTACTCAGCAAGAAAGGTAGCAACGTAGGAACATTAATGACACCAAACTTATTGCACATTTCAGAAAAAACCTCAATTCCGAGGTAAACATTGATATCAAGCTCTTAGTACTCTTATCACAAAAAGAGGCATTAAATTTGTTAATATTGCAACAAAAGGGGTTACATTATTGGAGTGTGCTTCAAGAAATACGATCTTCCACCATATTTGAAGAAGCCAGGTATCACACAAATCTCTCAAGAATTACCTAATTCTATTTAAGCTCGTCAATCTGCAATTTAGGATTCTTCTCAAAAAACTGACAACACTGAGTTAACACTAGACCAATAGAAATCGTTACTCGATCTTCCCTAACAAACACAACAAACTTTGTCATCTACCATACATCATCTTCAATCTACATCTGACAATTCTCAAGGTAATCATATATCATTCCTTAATCATTCTCTGTGAATTATTTTTGATCCTAATGAATCTTTGATATTGGGGCAATAAATTATGTATTCCACTCCATATCCTTTTTATCTCACCTTATTGGAATAAACCTCGTTCACATTCGGCTTCCTAATGGAGCCATGATCACTACTTCTTTTCTGGTGCTATTTAATTTAATAACAATTTTTATTAGAATGATATTCTCTATATTACTTATTTTTCAACTAACATTATATATGTCCCTAGAATTACTCAAGAACTTGACTAAAACTTAATTTTTAAATCTTCCGGCTGTGTGATACAGGGGAACCATACCCCTATGATGATTGGTGCAAATAAACTCATTAATGGCTACACATGCTCACCTCCCCTATCATCCCTGTCATACCCCAAAATTTGTCCTCCCCTTTTTCATTTTTCATCCAACATATGACTTGAGATTCATCTGCATTCATATTAACACCTTCTCATAACCATCATAGATTCAAACCTTGGGGATAACGAAAACTTGGTTTTGCTTGAGGTTTGTGACATTTGTTCATCATTGGGGCAAAACCCTAACTCCTTAATCTTTGGGACATGGTTTCAAACATTTAACATGACATCAAAATCATAATTCTTGTCTTTGTTCCTCTAGGATCTTGTGATTAACTCTTGAGCATTGCCTTGGTCATGAAACCCTAATCAAGGATGCATGGTATTTGGGTGTCATTTGGAGTTGGCCTTTGATAGGTTGTACGGATGTTTAAAAAATATATTTAGTTATTTAAATAATTAAAAAAATGTTATAATCGTAAAACATTGAGTATGATTCATTTAAAGATTTCAAATGAATGATGGATTAAAGTTCTCTAAGATCGTGCCTTATGAAATCTTTTAGGTTTTAATGCATTTTTGGTCCCCTTATTTTGATGTTTTTAAAATTTTAGTCTCTCCATTTTAAAAAAGAATTTTTTGATCCCTCAACTTTACACCTTTTGAGATTTGGTTGGTCCCTTTCAGTTTTGCATATATGGCCTCCTCATTAATGAAGTGGCAATGTTATAGTGGACCAAATCATATTATATTATATTTTTTTAATTTTAAATTAGGAATTTCATAATTTATAAATTAATAAATTGTGTTTAAAAAAAACAATTAAAAAAATTAAGGAGCTCCTTTTTTTTCAATTTTCTTTTACTAGGAGGTGTATCAAAGAAATAGATGTGCGGATAGCAACTCTCCAAGCTCTAACTCTACTGAATTCATATGATATCTATCTGCCACGTGGAAGAGTATCTATGGCCCTGAAAAACACACACACCACAATCCAATGTTCCATGTTTATTGTTCAAACTAGATTTGCTTTATCCATTTGCAAAAAACAACATCATCACCATCACATGACACAATATTACAACACCCTTGGATATGCCTAGCATGGCTTCCTCTCTTCTGCTTCCACTTTGTAAGTCATTTCACTTTCTGTTTTCCTCACAACTCTTCAATTTCAATGTTAATTTATATCTGATTTGTTCCTTTTTGGTAGATTCTACTTGTGGTAAAATTCCTTCTCTTACTGCTGCTCCACAAGGCATTTCTGTTAGAAGATTTGTTCTTAAAGTGAAGTCCTCAGAGACAAGAGAATCCACTTCTAATGCTAATGATAATGCCATGTTTAGTACCAATTCACGTAGAGAGTTTTTTGGATTAGCATTAGGAGGAGTCTCTACACTTTTTATCCATTCATTTGATGCTGCTAATGGAGCTGGTTTACCAACAGAGGAAAAACCTAAACTATGTGACAGTACTTGTGAGAAAGAGCTTGAAAATGTATGGTGAGATTACATTACATTACATAGTCCTATTTCTATGCCTTATCTCATTGCTGAGAATGCATTCACATTTCGCGCGGTTGGTTGCATCGCGTTTAGTTTTTAATATCGATTTTATGCATGAAGGTACCTATGGTAACTACTGAATCAGGTTTGCAATACAAGGATATTAAGGTTGGGCAAGGCCCTAGTCCACCAGTTGGATTTCAGGTGTGTTGTAAAATCTTCTGACTTGTCCGGTTTCTTTTGCATGCTCGTGATCGTCTCTGCCATTTTCAAAAAGGCAGCCGATGCCAATTTCGAACGAGATCGATAAAACAAGTCTGACTATGTTTTCATATGTCTCTCTCACAGGTGGCTGCTAATTACGTTGCAATGGTTCCATCTGGACAAGTATTTGATAGGTATCTTCCAGTTACAAAGTTCTAGCAATCTTTCCTTAAGCCTGTTAGTAAGACCCTAACAAAGGTGCATTTTATGTGCTGTTCTTTTCCTTCTTTCAATTTGCAGTTCATTGGAGAAAGGCCAGCTTTACATTTTTCGAGTTGGATCTGGTCAGGTAAACCCTAAATGTAGTTTTGAGGCCTAAGTGTGTTTAATAGTCCTTTCGAAGACTAACTGATATTCGACTCGTTGAGATAACAGGTGATAAAAGGACTCGATGAAGGTCTTTTAAGCATGAAAGTAGGCGGGAAACGCCGACTGTACATACCTGGATCAGTAAGCTTCTCTCTTGATTGGATGAGTATTTAATTCTAACTGTTGGCTAAATATCTTTGTTTTTCTTGTTTGGCAGTTGGCATTTCCAAAAGGGCTTAATTCTGCTCCAGGAAGACCAAGGGTGGCTCCAAGCAGTCCAGTTATATTTGATGTAAGTTTGGAATATGTACCCGGCCTCGAAGTGGAAGAGGAATAAGATTAGGTTATCCGTTGCTCCTTGATTGTACGCGGTCAACTCGAAATCAATTAATCACACCATCACTTCACTATCTTATACAATTGTTAATTTTTTGAGGAATGAGCTTAAAACTTATGGCTGTGTAGAGTATATTGTTTGAAGTTTACCATATCAAGTATATTGAACATGAATTTTCTTTGCATATAATTTTCATACCTAAAATGGTATTGAACCGGCTATTGATAGTTTATGTCTGATTCTCTGGTCTCCAAGAGGGATATGAAATCCTTATTATACTTGAGCTTCTGGTCAAACAGTGAAAGTTTCAGCCATATTAATACCTGGAGATTGGTCTGTTAGCAATTTAGCATATCCATTTTCGCCAAACAAACACTGTTTTAGCATATCTCTATAAGTAATGTGTACAGGCATACATTAGAAAAGAACACACTTGTGGACACAAACTGGATATTTGTTTATGTTCTGGAAAATATATAAATACAACAAAATTGAGACAATCATTTATTTGTCTCTCCTTTACAAAAATATTTAATCCGTTGAAATAAAAAAACCATTCGTCGACAATAAAGCACCATACACTAAGCAAGAGCAACACTGATGGAAATCAGAGAGAGGGAGGTAGAAATTGAAGGAGAACTAAATTGAGAAAACCACAATTGCCTGCTTAGCTAGAGAAATGGCTTGGAGAGTTGTTGAACATGCTGTGCCACATAAATGCCCGAGAAAGCACCATATCAAGGTCCTGGTGAGTCCAGTTCTGAGTTGGAAGGTGTTGAAGGAACATTACCAACTCCTGGAATTCCAAGCTCGGTAGCTTGTCTGACCACTAAAGAAAAAATATATATACATTTAGAAAAATCAGTTCTAGTTTCTACATATTAATCATCGATGGAAAGTAAGAGGAATGTGTTAATAGTCTAAGCAACCGTTTGAAATACATCAAAAAGAAATGCATAACAAGTGTGTGTGCGTCGAAGTAGACATAGACAATTAGGATATACAAGTATATCCATGTTCAATGCACATTGAAAACATCCAGATACAGAAGGGCATCTCTAGGAAAGGTGTTGTTTCTCTTAAAAATTCGTTTTAAAGCAAACAAAACTTGAAATCGGGTTTAGCATTATCAGCCGGTATGTAAGCATAAGACTACATATTTTAGTAAAAGATGAGATCGAATGTAGCATTTTCAGCCTGTATGTAGCAGACATGACATGACTAAAAGATGAACTCGAATTCAAATACATTATTTTAGTAAAAAGGCCAAAGTAAGCTAGCTCACCGTTAGAAGGAAACTGGCAAATATATACACGAGGAAGTCTGGTAAGGCATCTCCTTCAGCTAGATATGTGTCCCAAAGGCGCGTGATGAGAACAAATGGTATCTAGTTATACAATCAGATATTAGCATCAGTCGAAGCATAAATCAACCCATGTTTATCATAGTCCGTTTTACCGTTCAGTCACTTTATCAATGGCACATACAATGTTGCTCTCAAGAAAGATACAATTTAAATTAATTTTTAATTTAACCAGAGCTTCTCAATTTTTTTTTTATGGTTCATCATTTCAAAAAGTAATCTTGTAAATGTTTATTAACAAGTTAAAAGAGAAAACATCTGAAAAAATTAAGCTGCATAACTAGTTTCATCTTATACAGTTATAAATGAAACTACTATTTTAAAAAACTGAGTTATTATAAGACAGAATATTTCATTTTCCACAAGTGCTTCTGGAAACTTTGTCCAAGGTGATTCAAATTATCCTACTTATAAGGGGAAAATGGCCAGGACAAACCTCGCGGATTAGAAGACAGTTGAACCAGCGGAAAGCAAATTGAAGAAACTCAAGTCCCTGATCCTCTATATGTTGTGAAACAGGCTCTGGTGCAGCTCAAAAGTTTCAACAGGGATCATCAGATCAGATTATATTTGAAGATATAATAATAATAATAATAATAATAATAATAATAATAATAATAATAATAAAGCAAAAAAATAATGATCGGGTTCATTAATTCATATCAACGAATTGTGTATCTTTAACCAATGGATAGACAGGATAAAGGTAAATAAGATAGTAAAGTTTATGTTTAAAAAGATTGAGTGAAATATTGAATTGAACCGTTCAAGCCCTTGTGGCACCCAAACAGATTCTTCTCCTCTGTCTAGAAAAATTACTTCAAAATGAACACACAAACTAACTAAAATTCATAATTGATTGTAAGCAAACATCAGGAAGAGTTTCTATAAGAATATAGGGTGGCAACAACAAATGCTTCAAACCTAAAGAATGGGAACAGTTTTCCAGCATCTCTTTTACATTGGCTATGAGGGTAGAATAATAGTGTTCCTTAGTCTGATAAGTTATGTGTTCTCAGCTTCAAGAGTTCACATTCTTCTCTCTCTCCTAATCGACTGGCCATAATATAAGAGTACTTTTACTCTGAAAACTTAAACTAATTATTAATTTACTAGAATTTAGAATTGAGAATACTATTTGAAAATAGAAAATGAGAACAGGAGAATATCAATGGTATGAAATCCATAAATAGGTGGTAACTAGTGAGGCATGTAAGTTCATGAAACTATAGCAATTCTTAAAGGAAAATAAAATGCCTTGGAAAAAAGGTGTACCATTGATCCTCCTGACCAATTCCTTCAATTTAAAAACAAGCCTTTGAATTCCAGGTTGAGCAAATGTGTAATGGTCTTGCATACCATCAAGCAACTTTGACAAACACCCGTAGCAGTCAGCCTCTATATTAGAGATTTTGTCGGAAGATAAATCAGACATGGACCAATCATCAATACCTCCTTCTAAGTATTCGGATATAAAAACAACCAAAAATGGTGTAACGAGATCATTTATCCCCTGAACATATCCACTTGCAGGATGTCGAATGGCCCTGACAAAATATCGGGAAATTATATAAGTAAAATCAAACCATTTCTAGAAGGGAATGAGTGACTATGCCCCTTCCAAGATTCACCAAGAGTATCACTCAGTACTATGCGTAGTTTGACAATTGAAATCATATGTACCAGTTTACTTAAAGGAAATATAGCAACAAATTCTAACACAGCAATAACACCGTCTGGTAACTCTTTTTGTACTAGTACTAGATTAAGTACAGTATTTAAAAAGCAAGTAGAAGTCCCATTTTCTAAAACTTGTATAACATATGATGCATAGATACTCCTAAAGGATTGTCATACCAGTAACGGATACGTATCAAATACCAGTATCTAGTGGGTACACAGTGGTACATGCTAACATGCCCTAATACTGAGAAAGTTGTGATGTATGACTCTTTCATAGCCAAGCTAAGACCCATACTTCACCTAAGAAAATTATCCATGCAAAAAATACTAGACTAAGAATAGTGGGGCCAAGAAATGGGTAACAAAAAATATTTTACCATGCATAAAGAATACGTTCCAATGATTTCTGAACTTGCTGTTGCTGGAAGAAAGGAACATCAGGTACAGTTCTTGGACAATCAACGGCAATCTAACAACCATAAAATGGAAGCTGTCAAGAAAAATAATACTGTCTTCACAAAACAATCAAGATATGAATAATATTAGATCTGAGAATACCTGGCGAAGCATGGTGACCTCGTCATCTGAACGTTCTGAAGCAGGAATATCATAATACTGAGATATACAGTCAAGATACTCTCCACGCTTCCTTCTCAGAACTCCCTCCTTTCTATCTGAATTAGGTGGTTCATATCCCTGTTGTCAGTTTATCTTTAAATTTCCAGGAAGACAAAATGTTGTCTGTAAGAAGGTGTGATGGGGATGTCAATTAGTTTGACCCCTTAACGGTTATCTATATGACAAACACACTAAATTCTTCTTTTTCTAAAATTTCCCGTATAATTTTGTTGCAAAACACGTATGTGGCCAGCATCAAGGTCTCTTATAAGAAAATAATTCCATAGCTCAGCCTCGATGAACAAAACTTTTATGTTAAGACACCAATAAATAAACTAAGAGGTATGATCAACAGTTCCTTAAACTTAAATGAGCTCAACAGTTCCTTATTATCACGCTTGCCGCTTCATATGACTGAGAGGTATGATCAAAGCATAAACTAGTGCGAGCGAAATAGCTGAAAGTCCATAGCGCTTACCAAGAGGAGTCTCCACACTTTAGGACGCATATAATCCGGAACACCACTCCAAGCTAATTCCCGCAATTTGTCTACAACATGGATGTCAAATTGTCAAGGAGGAAATACTTTTCATTGGTAGGCCAAAATAGGTTTCCAAAAGGCTAACAGCTTAGTAAGACAAAATGGATAAAGTTCAAGCAATATCATATATCACGAGCAAGGCTTAATTTCTGTTGCAAACTATTTTGAACCTTATTGCCAAAAATATCAATACGTTAAGGCAACCATAATGCGGGTAGTTAATCTGAGAACACGGATTTACATGCAATACAATACATATATCATAGTTATAAAGTTTTAGATAGAGAAGGAGAAGAGAAATAAATAAATAAAGACGTTAAATTGAGGTTGTTAGGACGGGGCAATGATATGGAAGACTGCAGATTAATATTGATTTAAGCTAATACTAAACCCCTAATCCAAACTAAGAAAAAAAGCATAAAATATAAACAATTGTGAAAACTAATCCTAAGAAATAATTTGAGATACTCTAAGATAAGATCAAGATATTATCATTCAAAATTATCTAGCAACTACAATAAGTGGATCTGGCCATGTAGGAGTAACAAAGAAGAAGCTAATACATAGGACAATTGAAGTATGAAAGTTAATATACCTAATATAACCACTGTTCCAGAAAGCACTTTAGTAAACTTTGTAACTCTTGCTGAATCCGTAGCTCTGGTGCCCATCGTATATTTGCGGATATCTTCAGATAAGTTATCTCTTTCCACAAGGGAGGTTGATATTTTTAACTTACTAACATTAGCAACACTGACTGGTTTACTTGTACTCTGAACTTCCTCCTGCATTAAGATTACAAGTTCCAGCTTGGTGAACGATTCCCATCAAACTTATAGAAACATATAAGAAATGTTATAGTTAAGAATACTAATATCACCTCTACTGCACCAGATGGGTGATTGCTCGTGCCAGCATCATTTTGCGAGAAACTCCTTTTGTAAAACGTTGCGGATACCTTCGGGTTGAAGTTATCGGATGGCTCTGACCTTCTGCTCAGCAATACTTTACCGGGCATGCTACGACCTTTGAGTAACCTTAATGAAAAAAGGGACATAAATTGCTATCAATAACTAAACTAATGTGTGATTCATTCTCAGACTACGAAAAATGACATGAATATAAATGAAAATGACTTAAATATATTTAGATATATTAATGTATATGAATCTAAACCTAAATGCAAAATCAATGCTACAAGTAAAAATCATTTTTTTTTGTCTGTAATAAAAAAGAATCCAAACATAGTGACCTATCTGATTCAAGTTGTGGCTGAAACTGAATATACAAACTAATAAAGGGAAAAAGAACACAATTTTGATTAATTAATGAATCTAATAGAGATAATTACATGAAATTGAAATCCTAATTATTAACTATGCGAATCCTAGATATAACTCAATAATAATAATAACAATAAGAAACGAAGAGATAGAAGGGATTTGAATGTGCAGATCATGAATTGAGGAATTGAATTCGATTACAAGAATGAGCGAATCGCGAGATCTGTGTGAAAATGAGAAGAGAAAGGAAGAGTACGCACCCTTGAACATTTCGTAGGGTTTGGCTGAATCTGGAGTCGAGAGTAGTAGCAGTGTTGTTGCGGTCATCTTCTCGTGGAGGCTTGTTCATGATGCTTTCGGATTTGTTTGATTCGGACACACGCACTGCTACTTGGTTTGCTTTAGAACGTAGGCAACAGAATTTCTGTCTATTACCGCCAAAATAACATTTTCACTTCCTTTTTCATTCTTCCCATGGTTTTTTTTGTTGTTGTTGTTCACTCTTATAATCATGTTTTTCTAGGAAGGTACTAATCATGCTTAGTATTAGCCAATCTTGTTGATTTTTAAACCCATGCTTATGGGTTAAGTTATGTTTGTATATTTTCAAATAAAATAAAATGGATCCAGTGGAATGGAAGAAATGCATAAGAGAATATTTTTTGATGTTTGGATATGTTACAACGGAATAAGATCATATTTTTTTATCACCCAAATCGAAGATATGAAAAGTCTAGTAAATGATGAGATGGAATAAAGGTTATTCAATTCTATGTGACTTACGCTGATAGGATGGTCGATATGAGACCATTGGGACATCCAGTTGTAATGGTCAAGTGTGTTCCTTATGTTGCTCGTCTAATGGTCATTTCTTGTCTCGCTTTGACTTTAAAGGGATGACTTTTTACTAATGAGGAATAACTTAAACATGAACTTGCCCGACCTCGAGAAGATGCTCGTTATGATATGACTCGAGTAGAGAACTTGAGAGACAATTTGGCTAAAGATGAAAAAGTTGTGGCAATGTTGGAGTCTTCTATAAGCAGCAAACGAGAACTATAAAACTTAAAGGTGGGAAGTGGAGGACCTAAAGGGACTGAAACACCAATTCTTCGTCCTTGTTGAGGAGTGTATTGTTGATTCCTTGGTGACTATACAATTAGAGGAAAAATAAATTGTCGAAGGCCAACTGCAAAAGAGCTGGAGAGGATATCACATTTCTGACTATAGAGAATGTTAAGTCAAGAAGTTTTGTGCTTAAGATTAACTGGAAAAAGTTGAAAAGAAGATTAAACTTATTACTATAAAGAACGTTAAATCAGGGGAGATTTATGTTGAGGCCGAAGAGAATACTTTGAAGTTATCTCATATTGATTTTAAAATGTCATTTTGTTCAAATCCAACTCCCGAACCCTAGAGTTCTCCTCGAAACCATGAATATGGATTTTTGCAAGATTTTTAAGGATGTCACGATTAAATATATTATGGTTTTTAAGGGTCGTGGTGGGTATATCCAGTCCCATATTTTTGTATCGTTACTTGCTCTAGGTGTATGGACCGGGTCTTTATGTCTTTTGTTTCATTTTCTTTTGATATGTGTATGTTTTTATACTTTTTTTTATACTTTTTTCGCGTATATCTTCGACGAGAGCTTCGTCAAATAATGTGTGTCCTTCATTTTCCCATAAACCGGTTTATGGCCTCAGACAAAGGGTAAATCTCTTTTGATAACTCTTCAACTTATCAATGGCTAATAGATAATATATGTCTCATAGCCATCTTAGGTTGCTCATTTTTGGATCTTGCATGTCCTCTGTTGGAGGAATGGCACCTTGTTTTTTGTCTGGCCTCCAGGGAACTGTTATGTTGATGTGTATTTTGCTTGACTATGCCTTTATGGGTTATGTCTTTAAATAATGCATATTTATTATTTCCTTGAGCGAAAGGTTGGGACACGTCGACCTTTTTGTGTGAAAGTTGGTTCTTTTATTGAGTCTGGCCATATTGGACTATTATTACTAAAAAGGTAAATGAAAAGTTTTTTTGGCAAGAGAATTCCGTTTATGGATATACAAAAGATGTAAATTCTTAAGCATGTTGAAAAATAACAAAACTAAATAAAATTGTTGCTTTCAAGAATCATAATCGTTGATAATTGTTAATGGAACAATGGGGTAGGCTCTAGATACGATGGTGTGTGTCTTCGATGCGGCTACGCGGGGGTGGACCTACAAGGTTAACACTCCAATACTCAAGTGAGTTAGCAAGTAAAAAAAGGATAAAGTGAATTGTGGTTGAAAATAGTACCGCTTATTTCATGTGGAGGTCATTATATATGAAAGTTGGTTGGGATAACAACAAAACGATGATTGGGCCTTTCCCTCATTGGGCATGTGACTAATCCAAAACAGCGGCCCTCAATGTTTGTCGTGTCATAGCAAATGAAAAGTTTTTTAAAAAATTTGGCACACTTTGTTACACATAGAGGTGGGAATGACATGGAGCCGGTACGAGAAGCCTATGAGACAAATGTATTAAATGTTAACCTTGTCATTGAGATGTTTCACAGACCCTTTCTAACACACGGCATAAGTTACTAGGCTAGGGCATGGCGCTTCCCTCTAGGATGGTCAAATGCACTTAAGTGTCGTTTTATTTTTGAGGCAAATCTTAATAATTATTTTTCATCTTTCCATTTTCTTTCATTATAGACAGTTGATCTAATCATTTCATTGTCTTATATAAATGTTGTTTGTTCTTTCAAACAAAATTTTGATCTTTGTGCAAATTAAGACTTCTTATTTCAACATTGTTACCGTCATCTTTTAGCTCAGGTGACCCTTAGTTTTACCATCCTATTTCTTTGTTTGTATTGTGCATTTCATTATTCATCGTCGTCTCCAAGTTTATTTTGCTTCAAAATTCTTATTTGATTCACATATTTTCTCAGGTACCATTTCTAGCCCCCATATTTACATTTTATTGCTTTTGCTTTCTTATCTTTGCAATGGCCAACCTAGAAAATATACCTGCGAACATGATGAACATTCATGTTGACCCTTTACAGGTTAACTAACCCAACCCAAACCTCATCATGCTTAGCGATAGTTTTTGATATGGTGAGGGTTCTATAGAGGATGATGATGAACTTTATAGTGCCTCTTATAACGAGAGCACTGGTGAGTATTCTAAAGGGGCATGATGGATGGATTACAATAATCTAGTTGTTAGGGATGTAAATGTTGGCCCTTATTCTCCCGTTCAACCTACTATAGATTCAGATTATGTAGAAGTTAAAGGTAAAAGAAACATAAGAAAGAGGGAGTTTGAATTGGATTTCTAAAGTAAAAATATTTTGCCATCCAAGACAGTAAGGAGAAAATTAAGAACAAAAATAATAAATACAATTATTTTTATCCTGGTTCGGTGTTAACAAAGTTACCTCTAGTCCACCCGCCAAGGTGATTTCGCCTTATCACAAGGACTTCATCCACTATGACCAAACTTGATTACAACCACAAATACTAATTATCAATGTCTTCTTGAGTGATTTTGACTATAGCCTAGTCACTTAAGGAAATACAACTTAAATATTGAGATACAAAGTGTATTACAAAATGCTTCTAAAGAGCTTATTACACAGACGAAATACAAAAAATTACACACAAAATATTTTCTATGTATGAACAAAAGTTCCTGTGTGTTTGCTTTTCTTTCTCTCAAAATATTCACTGTTTGCAATATTTACGTGATAACTCTTTGTGCCAAAATGTTGTATATTATGTTGCATTCTTGCCATTCTTCTAATACTCCTTTGTATATGCAATGAAAAGATCCATTGGAGGGTAGAAATGGAGTCTACAAATGTAGTTGTATCCTTGCATAACAGTTTGGGAAAATGTGAGACACCATGATACAATAGTATAGTCCTTTTCCCACAAAACCAATATAGTGGAAGGAATATTTGATCTTCTATTATGTACTATTTTCTCATGTAAAACATTTTAATCTTATCTTCAAATATTCAGGGGCTTCAGATAGAGAGTTGATGAAGCATGCATATAAGAAGAATCAAAGTCTTATGAGAGAGTCTTCCGAAATTTGATCTTCAGAGTCTTGGTCCAGTTCTTCATAACCTAGTCTTTACAGTCTGGTGACACAGTTCATCAGAGTTGTTGAGCACACGACTTCAGAGTTTTACAATATCAGAGACTTTTCTTGTAAGAGTCATAAAGCTTTAGATGAGCAATGTTCAGAAGCATTGAGCAATCTTGTAGTATACACATCTCAAAGTCAGAGTGCATTGAGTTCATAATTTGATGACGTCACACGTCACTTCTTTAGAGTTATAACATGTATCTAGTATTTACACACTTAACAAAACTATTAGGGTACAAATTTTTTATTTATGAATCTCTGTATTGTTACCATCAAAACATAAGGCCAGATGCATAACTAAATCTTGTTCTTACAAAAATTACCCTATGATGAACGGAGGACCCACTACTTTATTAGATCTTTTAGGGCAGTGAATGATCGGGACCCTAATGATATAGAGATTAGGGATCACAACAATTTTGCGAAGTCATTTTTAAGTACATCTGTAACACTCCATTTTTGGTAGATAATTTTGTTTAATTTAATCATGTCTTTTGTGTGATTTATTTACTTGTTGTGTCACTGAGATAGAGGTGTAGGGAGAGACGGCAAGAGGTTGGATAATTGTTTAGAATTAATTAGAATGTTAATTAATTAAAATTATATAAAGGTATTTGATTTGTTGTGGGTAATAATTAATTAGGGATGGATCATAAGGGTGCATGACCTTCAGGTTAAGGCTTTAGAGAGAATGAATATTATTTAGAGTTAATTGTAGTTAATTTAATAATAATTGAATAATAGTAGATTATTTAATTTATTTAAATTAAATAGAAAATAGTGAGTTGGGGTGGAAAGTGTGAATTATGGATAATTAAAATAAATAATGTAAGTTAGTAATAAGTTGGGCCTTAGTGGAATATTAGAACGATAGAATTAGGTTTTGATTTATAATGAGAGGAGTGAGGGAAAAAATTCACAATACGCGAAACTTTTGGAACTGGAGAAAAAGAAGGATTAGGCAAGAGAAAGAACAAGATAAGGCTTAAGATAGAAAAGTTTAAGAATCGATCAATTGTTGCTGGAAAATTCAGGTAAGGGGGAGAAAGGGCATTCAATCTAGGTGTATTGCATGATGGGGTAGAGAAGAGAGGTCTTTACTCTCCTTAGGGTTTATGTCTTTACAATGAATAAATGATTGATTTTTATGGTTTCTCGTAAATCCATGATTGAAGGATGATTTGTAATGTTTATATATGTGACTGTGTGGCTGAAAAGTATGTTAATTTATCATGAATTTATGGGTATGAATTTTTGCCATTGATGAACGTGTGAAGGTTGTGACCATGAAGTGTGTTAATGATGATTTAGAGATGATGAACATTATGTATTGTTGATTAGATGTTAAGAGATGATAAAAATCCATATGTTTTCATGTACCATGATGTAGGGTATAATTTGGTACTGTTAGAGGTCAAAACACGGGGTTTGGGGTCGAATGGACGACTGAAAAACAAGAGCGACCGCACAAAATTACGAGAAAATGTGGTTTTCTGGGCTCTGCTACGGGCCATAGCAGCCCTCAGGTTTCTGGGCCATAGGCCATCCAAAAAAAGGGTTTTTGGATGGGGATCACTATATGTTGTAATGCATGCTACGGGCGGCCGTAGCAGCTCCCTGGATTTGTACTAAGTGAGACGTTTCCGAGTGTAACTTGAGTTTAGTGACTCGGATTGAGGCACAGTTTAAAGTGTTGGATAGATAACATATAAATCTACCTCATTATAATCCTTGGTGAAATAATTTAGTAACATTTAGGTATATCCTATAGGGATAATTATGAAGGTTTTTGTGATTGACTAACAAACTGTTAAGTTACAATAATAAGATGTTAATGTATGACGAATTAACATGATTGAATACTGATGATTATGATATTTTTGAGTTGCTGGAGTTGATGTTGTTGTTGGTTATAGTGATATTGATTAATGTTTGCGTATGGTATATGATGTTATGTCATGATGTTGAGAATAATATTGATGATGTTATTGTGATTGGTGAATAATAGTTTGGGTAGGGAGGACTATTATTGGGTCAATGAATGTTTTATTGTCGGGAAGGGACTTTAAACATTATATTGTTTGTTGCATTGACGTGTTTGACATGCATTCATGATGTTGTTGTTGATGATGAAAGAGACAAGTTGCAATCCGAGCAGGGTAGATTGGCGACTTGTCCCGAATTCGAGCATGGCAGATTCAGGGTTTGAGCAGGGTGAACTCAGTTCACTGAGGAACCCTTTGGTGATATGGTACCAAATGCATATGAGTTGTTGTCGTTGTCATGAGTCACATAGCATAAATGAAATGGATGCGTGAAATATGATTATATATGATTAAGATAATGTTGTGTATGTTGTTGATGAGGATTATGATGTTGTTATGTATAATGGGCTTGATGATTTGGGCGTGAGAATATGGTGTTTTTGTTGATTGTGTAATGAATGTATACTTATTGTATGTTTATCTACCTTAACATTCCTTACACTATTTATAATGAATGTTGTTTCTCACCCTTCTGTTTGAATGTTGCCTTTACACTGGCATCGTGGAGATACTCATGAGTAGATCTCACCGAAGTAAGTGTAAGTTGGCTCTTGGAGTACTTCCTTAGTTTATCATTTTGATTAGTGGTGTCTTGTTATAATTATGTAACATCAGGTTGAGAACGCTTGTGTTACTTATTACATTGCTTATGTTGAAGTTAAATATCGTTTTTATTTTGTGGAGATTTTGACTGATTCGTTCGAGTTGATTGATACAACTCCTTTTATTTATGTTATGAGAGTTAAAGTTTGAGACTAAATGTCATGAGATGTTATACCTTTAATAATTATTTAATGATGATTTCGCTGCGATGATACCCTAAGTGAAGGTGGGCATGCGATGATAGGTTTTATGTGAATTAATGTAACGCGTGTTATGAAGCAGGATATGTCTGATGTGTATGACACCCTATATGGTTTTACTTTTTATTAAATTATATGATAATTTATATGTGGGGTTCTAGGCTGTTACAACATTATTGACATTGTTTTTTCATGATAGTTGGGCGTACATGGTTCGAAAAGGATATGATGGTCTTCTGGATCCAGTTGATGCAGATCAATATCATTAGGTGGATCCTATAATATTAGGGAATATCTCCTTCTTTGGCAACATAACTAGCATGGATAATTCTTACTCAGGTGCGGGCTCGTCTTTTGACTGGTTGTTATCTCATATTGATTTAGGAAAGAGGATTTGTAGTTTCTTAGATGGGTGTTTCATCCCCTTTTATGAGTTCTTATTTTCCCAGTTAAAATTTATGATGCCCTTCAATGAGTTTGAGGAATAAGTGCTAAATCATTTAAGGATTTTCCTTTCTCAAATGCACCTGATGACCCAGGATTTTGTAAAAATGTTCCAAAATTAATGTGAAAACCAGAATCAAGATCCATCTCTGAACCTTTTCTTCAATATCTTCATTGTGACACGTGCCTCTAGGGACAATTTCCAAGGATATAGGTTGATCTCAAAATGTCAATTGTCTATATTGTTTGGCATCTACCTTAAAAGTTAGAAGCACATTAAGGATCACTTATTTTTGGTGAATCCTAAGACTATAGTGGCTTATTCCTTATTATACACTATCCTTGAGGGAGAATTTCCCACGTCCATCCCCCCTAGTTTGGAGTCAAAAAAGTGTAAGAATAGGATATGGAAATCTGGGGTTTGAAGCCACTTCAACCGGGAACCACACATATATACTGCCTCAACTGACTCTTTGACCCTGTAAGAGGTGTTGATGAAAGAGGCATTGATAGACTTTTGGGAGAGGGGTTACAAGGAGGGAGACGTGTAACACCCCGTTTTCATTAAATTATTTTAGTTAAGTTAATTTTGATTTAGTTGTGATTTATATGTGTTTTATTTAATTATTGTGTGTCGATAGATAAATAAGAGGGTATGGATGTATGTCCTACGGATAGAGGTGTAAAGAATAAGTTGTGACTTGTTGGAGTTGATAGAAACTATTTAGAAATTATTTAGAATCTTGATAATTAGAATAAATAATATTTTAATTGAATAGATAAATAAGTGTGATAGGAATTTGGAGAGTAATTAGAGGTCGGTAGATTTTTTTAGAATTATTTAATTAAAATAAAGTTTTTGTTTATTATTTAAATAAATAAAAAAGGAATAAGAGTTTGTAGAGATTTAGGGGGTAAGGTGGGAATTAGAAAGGAAAGTGAGGGTAGGGTAGGAATATCCTAATGAGGGAATTTGGCTTTTATTTTTAAAAAAAAGTTAGGAGAAGAGAGTGATATCAGTACGTAGAAAAAGTGAAAAGAAGAAAAAGAGAGGAAGAGCTAGGGCAAAGAGAAGAACAAGAGGATAGCTAGAGCTTGAAGGAGAAAAACAACATTCAATTCATAATTTTTGCTAGGAATTAAGGTAAATGGGGAGATGTGATTCTCTAACGGGTGATAAAGCATGAGGGGTATAGTGTGTTGGTGTAATCCCTATAGGCCAATACTTTTGGTACTTTTATCAAATTATTTATTAATAATAAAAGGCCTTTTCTTTATTATGTTTGTTTAATAAAGTCTCTAGAATAGCTAGTCCATTTAATGTATCAAGTGTGACTTAATCATGAGATCCCATTAAACATAAGGACATTATTCTTAAAATACTTGTAGTCGAGCTTTGTTGTGAAGTGGGATAACCTTAAGACTATTATGTATATAGACTGATGATCACATCTCATTGATCATGGATAAGGAGTTATCAAGTCTTAAACATAGGTATGAATATTAGGAGTAATATTTATACTGGATTGACCTGCTATGAGAATACTACATAGAATGTTATGCAAAGTGTCATAAGTTATTATCATGGTGATAGTGGTGTATACCACCATTCGACCTGAAACCACTATGGACCCTAGATGTAGAGTCGAGTGCTTTATTGTTGATCAAACATTGTCCGTAACTGGATGACCATAAAGACAGTTGATGGGTACTCAACGAAGCATGCTGAGAGACATGAGTGACCTAGATGGAATTTGCTCATCCTGCATAACAGGATGAATGTCTAAGGGCCCAATATTGAACTGGACAAGAATGACACGGTATCTGCCTTGTGTTCAATATATACATAAGGGCAAAAGGATAATTATACACATAAGTATTATCACAAAAGGATTTGTCAGATCACATGAAATTTTCGTGTCTTGGGTAGCAGTGATGTGTTGCTAGATACCACTCACTATTTATTATATTAAATACGTGATTTAATATAATTTCCAATGCCGCGAAAACCTACAGGGTCACACACAAAAGGACGGATTGATGAGAGATAGAGTAAATAAGGAACACTGTAAGGTACGGTGCACTTAAGTGAATTGTAGAACATCGTAAGGTACGGTGCACTTAAGTAGAATACGAAATATGGTAAGGTACCACGCGCTTAATTGATTTTGGTATATCATAAGATATGGGCCACATACACTTAAGTGGGATTTTTATCTTACAACCCACACAAGTGGTTCTATAAACAGAACCCTTGTGCAGAAGCATTTGATTAGATGAAAATTTTGTTTCCCTTTCTCTCTCTCACTCAAAGCATTCATTTGTAGCAGCTAGCACTGAGACTGAAGGAATCCGTTCATGTGGACTAAGTAGTGGCGTTGACACCATTCAACGTTCGTGATTACTTCTTCGATCTGCATCAAGGGTTTCAATCGCCACAAGAGGTAAAGATTATATCACTTGTCATGCCCATTCGTAAGGATCACTAAAGGAGAAATTTTTTAATTTCCGCTGCGTTTTGGATCGCTATTCTCCTTCATAGTGGAGGTTCCCTTAACCTCCTATAGGATTTGTTCTTCCTTTGAGTTATAATAAATGTGATGAATAACATGATTTTAGTTATGTTTTTATGCTATGATTAATTGCAAATTTGTGTACTTTATTTGGGGTAATTATTTTGTATGCTATGTGTTCATAAACATGAGTTTTGTTGCGAGATTGGGATTTTTAAAGTATGAACAACTCTGGTTTTTTGAGTTAAATCAGTGTAATAAAATGTTATATTAACAGGAGTTAACATGATTTTGTATGGTATTCATGTGCTATAAGTTTTTGGACGTTTGGGATCAAATCTGGGAAGGTTTTGGAGGTTCTGCAGTGCAAAATTGTATTTCTAGTTTCTGTCAGCTTTGTCTGGTGAGCCCTAAGAGAGCTGGTCTCGATGGGTCTTCGCCAGGCGAGGATAGGGTGTTTCTATACTGACTTACCTCGCCCCTAGCCTGTCAGGCAAGTGTGTTAGCACAAAGTTATTGTTTGCGACTCAAATCATTCTAACTTGAGTTTCGGGACTTAGATTGAGACGTGGTTCAAAGCGAAAGCTAACGCAATTTACCATCAGATGGAATTATTTTTAGCGTCTAATTGTGTCGTGATAACATGAATAATTGATGAGGTTTATGCATAATCATTAATGTTATCTTGTGATGATGGTATGGTGTTTAGAATATTATTTTTTGTTGATTCTAAGTGTTGGCAGCAATTTTGGTAAAACAAAGAGTGTTCACAAGATGTCATGTGTGATGTCTTAACATAAGATATCCTTTGTACCTGCTGGAGTTAAAGAACATATGCAAGTAGGATTGTTTCAGAATGCCACATAAAATGACAAGGCTTCTGATATTGGTTGTACCTGCTGGAGCTTAACTGGAAGACATGTTCATGCAGGATTGTTTCAGATGACATACACAATGTCATGGTATCTGATATGGCTGTACCTGCTCTAAAAGGATATTGGATTATGCAGGATTTTTCCAGATGTCAGACCCGATGTCATGACATCCTGTACACAAAACATTCAGTATGAATGTCTGGTGTTTTGTGATTGCATAATCAATGACAATCATTGGTTGATTGAAGATATGGCTAGCTGGCGCATTCTATCAGGGATTTCAACCAGATTTACTTATTTTCCAGGGAGATCTATACATCTGTTATAAAAAGATTTGATTGGAAAATAGATTTAGGGTTTTCAAGATGTCCAATGTTTCTATAAAAAGGGACTCAGAAAACCTGTTTGTACACACAACCAAGACTGAGTGAAATTTAGAGAGAGAGCTAGGGTTTGTGTCTGTAGGTCATTCAAGTCATCCATTGATGATTGAATTGGACTGATTTGTCTTCTTGATCACAACTTTGAAGCAAGATCAAGAGTGTGTCTTCTTGATTGAAACTGTGAAGTAAAATCAAGAGTTTGTAATTGAAAAGTATTTTCTTTTCACAAGGGATTGTTGTTTAAAATCACGGGTGTGTGATTGTAAGGGAAGTGAGTGGGTTCTCATATCTAAGAGTGCCTAGGTAGAAATTACACGGGTAGAGATTAGGTGAGAAAGACTGTAACTTGGTGAAGTGTATGGATAGTCTTTGAACTAATTCTATTATAGTGAATTTCCTTCCTGGCTTGGTAGCCCCCAGACGTAGGTGAGTTGCATCGAACTGGGTTAACAATTGCTTGTGTGATTTGCTTTACAATTCTGTTTTTGTTTATCCATTGTTTATAACCAGATATCAGTGTCGTGACATTACCTTCGACATCTTATATCTGATACCAGAATTTCAATTGGTATCAGAGCAGGCATCCTGCTCTGGTTCTGGGTGAGATCTAGGGGCAATACTTTCTGGTACAATGGAGAGAGATGGAGGATCTGTTCATAGGCCACCAATTTTGGATGGTTCTAACTATGACTATTGGAAACCTAGAATGGTAGCTTTTCTAAAATCCCTTGATAACAAGGCCTGGAAAGTTGTGCTAACAGGTTGGGTGCATCCTGTCATTACTAAAGAAGGAGTAGCCACCACTAAGAAGAAGCCTGAAGAATAATGGTCCAAGGAGGAGGATGATCTTGCTCTTGGAAACTCTAAAGCCTTGAATGCAATATTCAATGGGGTAGACAAGAATATTTTCAGGCTGGTAAATAACTATGAAGTGGCCAAAGAGGCTTGGGACATTCTCAAGACCACTCATGAAGGCACATCTAGGGTAAAGATGTCTAGACTTCAGCTGCTCACCTCCAAGTTTGAAAACTTAAGAATGAAAGAAGATGAAAATATTCATGAATTTTACATGAGCATTCTTGAAATTGCCAAAGCCTCTGGAGCTTTGGGCGAGAAGATGTCAGATGAAAAGCTGGTAAGAAAAATATTAAGATCACTCCCCAAGAGATTTTCTATGAAAGTCACAGCCATAGAAGAATCTCAAGACATCTCAAATATGAGAGTGGATGAGCTGATTGGGTCCCTCCAAACATTTGAGATGGGAATATGTGATGGAGCTGAAAAGAAGGCCAAGAGCATAGAATTTGTGTCAAACACCGAAGAGGAAGATGAGGTAGGTGGTCACGACATTGATGAAGACCTGGAAAATGAGATAGCAATGTTGGGAAGACAGTTCAACAGACTAATGAAAAAGGTAGATGTCAGAGCTAAGGGAAATGTCAAAAACATCACATCTGACATCAGTAAATCCAACAGCTTTGGTAAGACCACAAAGTCTGAAGAAAAGCCCAAAGAAGTTCAGTGCTATGAGTGTAATGGATATGGTCATATTAAAACTGAATGTGGGACATACCTCAGGAAACAAAAGAGGAGCCTTATAGCCTCTTGGTCTGATGGAAGTGAAACTGGAGAAGCTACAAATCATGTGAATGCTTTGACAGGAAGATGGGGGTCTGAGGAAGAGTCAATTGATGATGAAAGATCCTTTGAAGAGCTGGACACTACCTACAAAGAGTGGTGCCACAGAAGGGTAGGAGTGTGCAAACAAGTTGAAAGACAGAAGGAAGTGATAGCTCAGCTGAAAAATGAGAAGAAAGAGTATATGAAAACCATCTCAAAATTGGAAACTGAGGCTGTATTCTTGAATTCCAAACTAGATGAGATGACTAAGTATGTAAAAGTGCTTAACAATGGATCTGCCACCCTAGACAAGATTCTCCAGACTGGGCAAATAACTGGAAACAAATCTGGCATTGGATTAAAGGCTGAGTGCAGTTGCAAATCAAAATCCAAACCTAAGAGCAGCCATGGTAAAAGCAAACCTGAGATGTCACATCAGATGTCACAACAGCAGAAAGGGAACCATCAAAGATGGAAATGCCAATATTGTGGAAAATTTGGCCACCTGAAGCCCTTCTGTTATAAGCTATATGGCTATCCTGGTCCTGTTCAGTCTCAACACCAATCTAGGTCCAGACATCACAAGACTGTCAGCAGAAAGCAATGGGCTCTTAAGACAAAGGTCACAAGTCTAATAGCCCACACTTCCCTCAGAGTCTCAGCCAAAGAAGATTGGTATTTTGACAGTGGTTGCTCCAGACATATGACTGGGAACAAAAACCTGTTGACTGAACTTCATCCCCATGCCATGAGTTATGTTACATTTGGTGATGGTGCAAAAGGGAAAATCAAGGGAATGGGTAGGCTGGATTGCCCTGGAGTTCCTGACCTTGATGATGTTATACTTGTTAAGGGATTAATTGCTAATCTTATAAGCATCAATCAACTATGTGATCAAGGTCTGAACGTAAACTTCACAAAAACTGAATGTCTGATTACTAACAAAGAAAATAAAGTAATCATGAAGGGAGTTAGATCCAAAGACAACTGCTACATGTGGAGCTCTCAAGAAAATGGATACTCTTCAATGTGTACCTTAGCCAAAGAAGAAGAAGTGAAGATATGGCATCAAAGATTGGGCCATTTGCACCTGAAAGGTATGAAGAGAATCATATCAGTAGAAGCAGTTAGAGGGATTCCCAACTTAAAGATTGATGAGGGAAAAATCTGTGGGGAATGTCAGATTGGAAAACAGACAAGGATGTCACACCAGAAGCTCAGACATGACACAACTACCAAAGTCCTGGAACTACTTCATATGGACTTAATGGGACCCATGCATGTAGAAAGCCTTGGTGGTAAGAAATATGCATATGTGGTGGTGGATGATTTCTCCAGATACACCTGGATCAATTTTATAAGAGAAAAATCCGATGTGTTTGAAGTCTTTAAGGAGCTGTGTCTGAAACTTCAAAGGGAAAAAGAAAGTCCTGTTATCAAAATTAGAAGTGATCATGGAAAGGAGTTTGAGAACAGCAAATTTGCTGAATTTTATTCTTCAGAAGGAATTCATCATGAGTTCTCATCCCCCATCACTCCCCAGCAAAATGGTGTGGTGGAAAGGAAAAATAGGACTCTGCAAGAATAAGCCAGAGCTATGATTCATGCTAAGAAGTTACCCTATCATTTTTGGGCTGAAGCCATGAACATAGCCTGCTATGTCCACAACAGAGTGACATTAAAGAAAGGGACTCCCACAACTCTCTATGAAGTCTGGAAAGGAAGAAAACCTACAGTAAAATACTTCCATGTATTTGGTAGCAAATGCTATATCTTAGCTGATCGTGAGCAAAGAAGGAAGATGGATCCCAAAAGTGATGAAGGAATATTTTTGGGCTATTCAACAAACAGCAGAGCCTACAGGGTCTTCAATTCCAGAACTAATGTGTTGATGAAATCCATTAATGTAGTGGTTGATGATCAACAGACTGATGTCACAGACGATGTCGAGACATCTCTGAATGATTCTCCAGCTGACTCCTCAGACAAGAATAAGGAAGAAGAACCACCTCAAGCTGAACCTGAAGATGACAAAATCAACAAGGGACCCTCTATCAGAATTCAGAAGGATCATCCCAAAGACCTTATCATAGGAGACCCAGATAAAGGAGTCACTACTAGATCAAGAGAAGTAATCTCACATGGCTGCTTTATGTCAAAGATTGAACCTATAAATATCAAGGAAGCCTTGACTGATGAGTTCTGGATCAATGCCATGCAAGAAGAGTTAGGTCAATTCAAAAGGAATGAAGTATGGGAATTGGTTCCTAGACCTGAAGGAGTAAATGTCATAGGTACAAAGTGGGTATACAAGAATAAATCTGATGAACAAAGGGTTGTTACTAAAAACAAAGCTAGATTGGTAGCTCAAGGATATACTCAAGTTGAAGGAGTTGACTTTGATGAAACTTTCGCTCCTGTAGCTCGCCTTGAGTCCATTAGATTACTGCTTGGAGTGGCATGTATTCTGAAATTCAAACTGTTTCAGATGGATGTAAAAAGTGCCTTTCTAAATGGCTACCTAAATGAAGAAGTATATGTTGAACTGCCTAAAGGCTTCACAGATCCAAACCTTCCAAAACATGTGTACAGATTGAAGAAATCCCTCTATGGGTTAAAACAAGCTCCCAGGGCTTGGTATGAGAGGCTCACAGTGTTCCTCACTGACAATGGATACAGGAAAGAAGGTATTGACAAAACTCTGTTTGTGAAGAATGAAGGAGGGAAACTCATGGTGGCACAAATATATGTAGATGACATAGTATTTGGTGGAATGTCAGAGCAGATGGTTGAACACTTTGTTAGACAAATGCAATCTGAGTTTGAGATGAGCCTTGTTGGAGAACTGACTTACTTTCTTGGGCTACAAGTCAAACAGATGGAAGACTCTATCTTTTTGTCTCAAAGCAAGTATGCTAAGAACATTGTGAAGAAGTTTGGCATGGAGAATGCAAGCCACAAAAGAACTCCTGCTCCTACACATGTAAAAATATCCAAAGATGAAAATGGTGTTAGTGTAGATCAAAGTCTATACAGAAGCATGATAGGCAGTCTGCTATATCTCACAGCAAGCAAACCTGACATTGCATTTGCTGTTGGTGTGTGTGCTAGATATCAAGCTGAACCAAAAGTCAGTCACATAAACCAAGTAAAGAGAATACTGAAATATGTCAATGGCACCAGTGACTATGGGATGTTATATACTCATGGATCTGGATCTATGTTGACTGGATACTGTGATGCAGACTGGGCTGGAAGTGCTGATGATAGGAAGAGCACATCAGGAGGATGTTTCTTCTTAGGAAACAATCTGATTTCATGGTTCAGCAAGAAACAGAACTGTGTATCTCTATCCACTGCTGAAGCTGAGTACATAGCAGCGGGAAGTAGTTGTTCTTAACTGGTATGGATGAAACAAATATTGTCTGAATACAATGTCACACAAGAAGTCATGACATTATACTGTGATAACCTGAGTGCTATAAATATTTCCAAGAATCCTATTCAGCACAGTAGGACAAAGCACATTGATATCAGGCACCACTTCATCAGAGAACTTGTGGAAGAAAAGATCATAGCATTGGAGCATGTTCCTACAGAAAGGCAATTAGCTGACATATTCACAAAAGCCTTGGATGCCAATCAATTTGAATGTTTAAGAGGAAAATTGGGGATCTGTGTGTATGAGAATCTATAGTAATCAAAGGAGTCTGGGGATAGTTCTCACAAAAAGAGTATGGAGTTTTGTGAGGTATGGTGTAGCGAAAGATGTGATTGGTGTAAAGATTCTATGAGATTTATTCACCTTTGGTCAATTTTGACTAAAAAGGGGGAGAAGTGCTTGATATGGAAGTTGGATGTGGCTGAACAGTAGTACAACTATTATTGAAAGAGGTGCACAAGTGTTGATTATTGAAAGAGGTGCACAGGTGTTGATGTTAAAGCAGATGTCAGTATGACATTCTGGCTGGTACAGGTGTTGGAGTTACAGTAGCTGTTATTTGATGAATGCACAGGTTTAGGGGGAGAAGAAGTACCCTTGTGCATTGTGCATTTGTGTGTCTTACTAGTTGCATCCATAACTAGTAATTCTGTTGTTGTTGCACAGATTTAGGGGAGGAGAAGTACCCTTGTGCATGTGTGTATTACTAGTAGCCATAGCTAGTAATTGTTTTGCTTCTGCTACTGATTAAACTACTGTTATGTGGTTTAAACTGCTGATAGTTTGCCTTGTGAACAAAAAGGACAGATATATGTTTTAGCCAAAATTTGCCAAAGGGGGAGTTTGTTGATTCTAAGTCTTGGTAGCAATTTTGGTAAAACAAAGAGTGTTCACAAGATGTCATGTGTGATGTCTTAACATAAGATATCCTTTGTACCTGCTGGAGTTAAAGAACATATGCAAGCAGGATTGTTTCAGAATGCCACATAAAATGACAAGGCTTCTGATATTGGTTGTACCTGCTGGAGCTTAACTGGAAGACATGTTCATGCAGGATTGTTTCAGATGACATACACAATGTCATGGTATCTGATATGGCTGTACCTGCTCTAAAAGGATATTGGATTATGCAGGATTTTTCCAGATGTCAGACCCGATGTCATGACATCCTGTACATAGAACATTCAGTATGAATGTCTGGTGTTTTGTGATTGCACAATCAATGGCAATCATTGGTTGATTGAAGATATGGCTAGCTGGCGCATTCTATCAGGGATTTCAACCAGATTTACTTATTTTCCAGGGAGATCTATACAGCTGTTATAAAAAGATTTGATTGGAAAATAGATTTAGGGTTTTCAAGATGTCCAATGTTTCTATAAAAAGGGACTCAGAAAACCTGTTTGTACACACAACCAAGACTGAGCGAAATTTAGAGAGAGAGCTAGGGTTTGTGTCTGTAGGTCATTCAAGTCATCCATTGATGATTGAATTGGACTAATTTGTCTTCTTGATCAAAGCTTTGAAGCAAGATCAAGAGTGTGTCTTCTTGATTGAAACTGTGAAGTAAAATCAAGAGTTTATAATTGAAAAGTATTTTCTTTTCACAAGGGATTGTTGTTTAAAATCACGGGTGTGTGATTGTAAGGGAAGTAAGTGGGTTCTCATATCTAAGAGTGCTTAGGTAGAAATTGCACGGATAGAGATTAGGTGAGAAAGACTGTAACTTGGTGAAGTGTACGGATAGTCTTTGAACTAATTCTATTATAGTGAATTTCCTTCCTGGCTTGGTAGCCCCCAGACGTAGGTGAGTTGCACCGAACTGGGTTAACAATTGCTTGTGTGATTTGCTTTACAATTCTGTTTTTGTTTATCCATTGTTTATAACCAGATATCAGTGTCGTGACATTACCTTCGACATCTTATATCTGATACCAGAATTTCAATTATAATTGGTTAACAATGTAAACGTCAAATATTGATGATGTTGTAAGTTGTGATAAGTATGTGCTGATGTATGAGCATGATAGATGATGATGTTATTATGATGCCAATGATGATTATGATGTTGTTGCGTATCATGTTGATGATGATTTCGATGTTGTTGTGATATTATTTTTAGGATAATATTGATGTTGTTGATGTGATTGAGGAGTAATAATTCGAGTAGGGAGGACTATTATTGTTTGGTCAATGCATACTTAGTTTATTGTCTGAAGGGGACTTTAAATATTATGTTGTTGTTACATTGACGTGTTTTGACATGTATTCATGGTGTCTTTGTTATTGATGAAAGAGGCAAGTTGCAATCCGAGGAGGGTGTATTGATGAGTTGTCCCAAATCCGAGTAGGGTGGATTCGGGGTTCGAGTAGGGCGAACCGGATTCACTAAGGAACCTTTTGATGATATGGCACCACATGCATATGCGTAGAGTTACATAGCCGAGTTGTATTGCATAAATGAGTTAGATGTATAATTGTTTAGTTGTGATTGATTAATGAGTTTGGGTGTGAGATTATGATGATATATTGATCTGTTGTCGCGCACGAGTAAAAAATGAGTAATTAAAAATTGTAGTTTAGGGAAGTGACACTTGAGAGTCGTATTGCAAGGACTCTTGCATTAATTTTTACCAACTGCAAAGAATAATGAAGGGTTTTAAGTTTCGATTAAGATGAAGGTAAGCGATTAACAAAATTTTATGAACTAGTTAGTCTACTATTTTGGTTTCCATCTTATCACGGATTCTACCTCGCTAATTCCCTAAGCTCGATCTTTATTCGATCACTATATCGATTAATAAGCATAAAGGATACAATATTGATTAACACACCTATTATCCGAGTAAAGCAAACAGATTACAACAATCACGAATTAAGCAAACATGATTTTAACATATGCAATTTAACGATAAAGTTACGTCAAATGCGATTTTAGTTTAGGGTGCAATCATACGAAATTAATCAAAACTATTTCATGAAACAACAAATTAAGCAATTGAATTTCAAAGAACAGAATTGAAAGAGAAACAAAATTGAATTGATAAAAGTAAAAACCTCTAAGCCTTATAGAAACGTGATTCATCAAATTAACTGTAATTTCATACCCTAATTTTGATCCTGAATCATGAAATCAGTATATTCATTGAGACATTAACATCATTTGCATAACATAACACACATTTCATCTCGCATAATGCCTAAAATGTCAACCAGAATAATTTTTCGGATTTAAAGATCGATCAATCTGATTCTCAATTGTGCATGAAAATAGCGGGCGGAAAATTTCAAAACTAAGTTCGTGGACGTCAATATTCTTAATTTACGGTTTGCGTAGTTTAACCTGGCGTGCCCATTTTATTTTTTTGACTACTTTTTAGATCGCATTTTGATCAGTCTGAGCCTTTTAATCGATCATTTTTTATTTCAAAATCTGATCAAAACATGTATGTTTCCGAGATGTTTATTTCGCGTTAATCATTTTGGTGCATTCAGTTTAATTTTCCAAGCATTTTTTCGCCCGACTTTTATTTATTTTGAGTCTGTTTATTTTTCTTTTTTTGTCAAAGTATTCAAAATAATTAAATAGGATTAGTGATGCTCTTATTTCAATTTTATTTTAATGATTTTTTTAGTATTGAATTTTTATTTGATTTTAGTTAATTTCTTATATTTTATCATTAAATAAAAAAGGGCAATCTTTGTATTAGAATAAAAATAAAACCCAATATATCTCATTATATATATTATGTAGTTGACCAATGCATGGAGAGAGCAAAAACCTAGCCCAATCAACATGTGGCGCGTCCCAAAATGAATTACTAGCCAGAGAGAGAGAGAGAGAGAGAGAGAGAGAGAGAGAGAGAGAGAGAGAGAGAGAGAGAGAGAGAGAGAGAGAGAGAGAGAGAGAGAGAGAGAGAGAGAGAGAGAGAGAGAGAGAGAGAGAGAGAGAGAGAGAGAGAGAGAGAGAGAGAGAGAGAGAGAGAAACATGGTTTTTGCTGGACGAAAAGAGAAAAGTGTTAATCTTCTTTTTCCTTGGTATAGAACCTAGCTTATTTCTTTTGAAAACCCTGCACTTTTCTCTCCACCTTTCTATCATCACAACATCACCATTTCAAGATCCACCATGTAAAACCCTCATCATAACTCTATCCATCAACATCCACACACATGCAACCACTAAAGTATTTCATGATTCTCCTTCATACATGTCATTTAACACATACATAAATCATCCTTTACTACACTTCATTCACTTTCCATCACCACCACACCAAACACTACAAGATGCACCCTTCAATCTTCTCTTTCCATCGACCATGAAACCTTACCTCCAACTCCAAATAACACCATAACCACCATGAACCTTCACAGATTTCTTTCTCTCTTTTCAACTTGAAACACACGGCTACCATCATCAAGGAAAACCTTTTCTTCTAACTACACAAATCTCACATAATCTTCCACCACAACTCAAAGTTTTCATCCATACATAAACAACACACATAATATCATCATTGCTCATGCCTCCAACCATGTACACTCCTCCTACAAAACTCACCATACACATAGCCAACAACATCAATAACTTTCATTGTCACTACAAAACATAAACCACACAATCTCACCCACTACACACCATAACCACATGCAAACCATTATTTATTTTTCATAATACCTCCATATATCTCAACTTCCCCAACACCTCACTAAACCATATATTTCATCGATCATAATTTCCTTTTAAACAAAAAAGTTCAATATTGTTCACACAACTTCTATAAACCACAAAAGCATAACAAAAAAAATCAAACAATAAATCAGAAGCATCAAGGTGCAGTGGGAAAGGAAAAAGAAACCGGAAATCAACTTTCTTCACATCGTTGGAGTATAGCTCTGTCACTCCCTCTCAATGTGTTGCAATCGCACACAACCATTTATCTCCACCACTCGGAGTCGCGGCCAACGCAACAACCTCATTAGTCAAATACCGACAACAACAATAACACACCGAATTTGTACTACCTCCGGACGTAAGTTTGAGAGAGAGAGAGACCCGAGAGGAAGAGTGAGATATGAGAGTGAGAAGCATCATGAGAGAGGAGATTCGAGAGAGTGTTTAAGTTGTTGTTGTTTGTTCATATAGAGAGTGTGATTGATATGAGGAAGAAAGTTTCCTCTTTTCTTTTGTTTATTTTGCGTTTTTACAAGCATTAAGGTGAATAAGGTTTTTTTCTTCATTTTATTAAAAGTAACGCCATGTCATAATACTATTGGCTTTGGGATTGTGTTTTTGAAATAATATGGGCAAATCTTTGTGAGTGGGGGCTACGCCCTGTCATTTATTCTTATTTGTGTTTTTCTTTGTTTTTTTTATTATTAATTTTATGGTTTTATTATTTGTGTTTTAGGTTAAAGTTGGACTATGGGCCTTAGGACCCATCTTTAATATTTAGTGATACCCCTCTTTTAGCATGCATCTTCTTTTTGCGTTTAGTTTTCCTTTTATTTATTATTTTGTTCTACTTAAATTTATCCAAATTAGAAATTAATTGTTTGTTAAATAATTAATCATTTATGGTTAAGTTAATTTTTTTTATTGATCATTAGACCATTCGATTATTTATTGCATCGATATCTTTGTATTACGATTTTAGAAGTAAATCCAATTTAACTTTCGAAAACCATTTGAATGGATAGATATTTTCTCAGCTTCTTATAGAGTGATTCCTACATGAATCCACTCTAAATCAGCTCAGAGCTAAATTCTTCGCTTTCTATTTCGGTTGATTTTCGGTCCCGTGGCTTACTCTTGGGCCTCCTTATAATGAACTCTTGATCAATATCAAGATAGTTTTTATAATTTCAAACCAAAGACAAATCATTTTAATCAAAATAACTTCAAACTATTTTCAAATCATTTCTCATTTATATGAACCAAACCTCGATCAAACTTCAAGTGAATTTTCTTAAACCAAATGCAATATTCAAGTCGGTTGATAATAATCTCGAAAGAAGACGACTGTTGGAATCTAGCATTCCAGCAGAACCCTTGAATGATCGATCCCGAGTGAAGGTAGCTGACCGAGATTAGTGTACATACCAAATTCATCGCATGCTCGAAGGTACAATAGAGTCGCCACCGAACTCTATTTATCCTAAAAGGGGGAAGGGAAAATATCGATAAAACCCAGAAGGAAACAGAGAAACGAGTACGGGAGTCGGTTATG
Source organism: Lathyrus oleraceus (assembly GCF_024323335.1). Lineage (NCBI taxonomy): Eukaryota > Viridiplantae > Streptophyta > Magnoliopsida > Fabales > Fabaceae > Lathyrus > Lathyrus oleraceus. The sequence goes on from NC_066585.1 coordinate 456,571,314, forward strand.
CAAGGGGAAGATATTAGCACCCCCCACATCCATAGTATTCCATGGGAACCATTTTGAATTCTCTTTCTTGGATAAGTGGTACAAACTTTATGCTTGCATAAGAGAAAGGGATTTAAGAAAAGGGGGTGCTCGAGGAGGATTGTGGCCCTCATGCCTATGTATTCTCATGGTGCAGTGAGAAAGTCAGAGCCTCGTAGTTCATGGAATCAGGGAGGACAAAGAAAATTTTAAAAAAAATGCTCGCAAAGGATTCACATCCTCGTGCCTACATATCCTTATAGTGCAATAAGGAAGTCAGGGCTTCGTAGTTCGGAGAACAAAGACTAAGAAAAAAATATGATTGAGGGGTGGTGTTTAAACCAAAAGGAAAGATATAGGGTTAACCATAAAAGTGTGTCCGTGAAAAAGAAAAGAGATTGCAATGGTGTTTAAACCAACAAAAAAGGAAAACTTGTCAAAGTTGGAGATCACATGACAAGGATCTTACCAAGGCACATGGACTAACATGGTAATGAAGAAAGCAGAAACTTGTCAGAGCACTGGGACTTACATGACAAAGATCTTACCTAGGCACGTGGACTGATATGGTAATGAGGTGTTTAAATTAGAAAAGAGGAATAACCATGAAGGCGTCAACCTAGGGAATAACCACGAAGGTGTCAACCATAAAAGGAAATGATTACAATGGTGTTTAAACCATAAAGGAAACTTGCCAAAGCCGGAGACTCACATGACAAGGGTCTTACCAAAACACATGGACTAAGATGGTAATGAAGAAAATGGGAACTTGTCAAAGCGCTGAGACTCACATGACAAGGATCTTACCAAGGCACATAGACTGATATGGTAAGTAAGGAAAGCAAGAACCTGTCAAAGCACTGGGTCTAAAATTGTAGGGATCTTACCAAGGCACATGGACTGATATGGTAAGGAGAAAAAGCATAAACTTATCAAAACCTAAGACTCACATGACAAGGGTCTTACCAAAGCACAGGGACTGACATGATAATGAGGGAATAACTATGAAGGTGTCAGCCCAGGGAATAAACATAAAGGTGTCAACCCCAAAATAAGTGATTATAATGGTATTAAAACCAAGAGAGATAAATAGCCACTGGGGCAAGTTGCAGACTTCATAGTGAATTAACATGGAATTACACTAAAGTCTATGAATAGAAGTGAATACTTTGAGCAGCTAGAGTCTACATCATGTGCGCAAAGGTACTCTAGACAAGGGTAGTGAAGATCCCCTTTCATCATTTTCTATTGCTTAAGGCTCATGGCATGCAAGCCTAGTCAATGACTGACAAGTTGTTGAAGTAGGTTCCTAAAGATGCTTGTGGGGATGAGTCAGATGATTGACTGCTGAGGAAAGATGTATTCCACTGAGGGTCTTGAACTTGTGGGGGAGGTTGAAGCTCCAAGGTGACAGAGGCAAGTCCCATCAAGCGACCAAGAGAGTTATGGTCACTTGATAAAGACAAAGGGAAAGAATAACAGATGAAATTATTTAGTAGATCCAATGTGAATTAGATCAAACCAAATCAAAGGAGAGGATTGATGAACAAACGAAGATGCGTGATCATACAAAAATAGCCTAGGGTCTCATTGTTAGGTAGTCCAAGAGAAAGCCATGTGGGTGCAAAATGTATTGTTCTATGTCTTATTGTTGAGCCCAAGAGAAAGCCATATATGTGCAAAGTGTATGCTAAACCTAAGTAGAAGAATGCAAGAGGCCTAAAGAAGGTGAAACAAAACACAAGCTCAAAAGCTCAATAGGGACAAGGGTAAGTCAGAGTGTCCACAGGGTCTTAGGATCAATGTCAATCCAAGTCAAGCAAAGGGACATAAATCCTAATTCAAAGTCCCAAGTAAAAAATGTCTTCAATACTCCAAATCAAGCATAAGATTAAGATTAGGTCCAAGTTACTTTATCATGTTTTGGTTCATTAAATTTTAACAAGTCAACAATCAAATAGGATAAGAGTAACAAATGAATATAGATGGACAAAGCATTGAATAATCTAATGATTAATGGGACATAAAATAAAAGTGCATTAAGTTAACGACATGAACTTAAATGACATAAACTTAAATGACTTGAGTTAGATGGCAGGAAATAAATGGCAATAATGTAAAGAGCAAGAATCAATGTTAGGAGTTAATGGTTAGTCAATTGTGTCGGGACATTTTAACACTATATTAAGCAATCGTAAGCAGGTCGGTCAATAACAATGCATGTATCAGACATGTTAGAGAATTAACACAAAGTTAATCTCCTACAACATGCAACACAATAGTTAAGACAAAAGAAAGGGATGAAAGTGGAAAGAATGAAAAGAAGAATCAAGGTAATAACAAGGGATCATTATATCCACAAATCAAAGGTCTCAAAATATGGCGCATCGAGGGTTAACCTATCACGGATGCAAACTATTAAAGATGATTCACAATCATCTATCAACAGTTTCAGATCAACGAAGGTTGATCAACCTCAAGTCCATCTATCAATGATTTGAGATGAGGAAGGAATTCATCAACCAAGCAATCAAACTCAATTCAAAACATCAAATGATCATCAAAATAAAATAATAATCAATTAATAATGATTTAATATTGATTAAATAAAGAAAACAAAAGGGAAAATGTCAAATAGGGGTCAGAGTATCAAACAAAAGTCCAACAAAAATGTGGAAGCTCAACAAAATTAATAGTGAATGGACCTCAAAAGTTGGGGTTAAAAATATTTTAAAATGATTAAAATAAAAATGAAAAAAGAAAATTAAATGGAAAATAAAAGATAATATGCATTAAATGCAAAAATGATTAAAAAATGTATAAAAAAATGGCATGAGGTAGAAAATGTTTTTATGGAATTATAGAAAAAAATGGATTAAAAAATGTTAAGGGAACTATTTAAAATTAATTTTAGAAGAAAATGAAATAAAATGAAATGATAAAGAAGAAATAAAACATTTGAATCCAATGGCTAGCTAAGTGGCGCGTTCTGATTGGAGGAAGGATTTGAATTTCCCACTGAAGCACGCGAAGAGCCTCGTCTTTAACCTCAGGATTTCCAATTTTGCAACATCGTGAACTTGGGCTTTTAACATGAATCAAACATGGACTCATTTGTGAAACATCTCATCATTCATGTCTCCCTGCATCAGAGCAATTGATTTCCTATGAGTAGGGAGAATTTGCTCAAAAACTCAAAGAACCCTAGTTCTTCAAAATTAAATTAAATGGTGAATACTGAAAATAAATGACGAGTAAGAGAGGGCTTTTGATAAGTGGAACAAGGCGAAGAGTGTGGTAACTTATTTGCTCAAGGTTGTAACTCGTATCTATCTGTTCGAATGAAGCTTCAAAAGTTAATAATGGTGGATCCGAGAGCTAGGTTGCAGAAGGATTCAAACCAAGGAAATGCTTCAAACACCTTCATAGTATACCGATGAAGGATTATGGGCAAAGAAATGGAAGGAAAATAGCTTGATTGGTTATTTGACGTATCAGGCTTCAATGGTGGCAGGGTTTTTTTGGCTTTCAAAGCTTTAAAATGAAGGAAACAAATTCCTATATTTATAGGGAATGTGTTGGGATCCAAATATATGTGAAATAGGCTTGAATTCATGTGAATTGAGTTGGAAATTTTCAGAACCGATCGTGTGAAATTTTAGTGCCAAACTCGTGATTTTGGAGCTTCTCAAATTGTTTCAAGTGATCATTAGATGCGTTTGATCATGGGTAATTATTTTTCATGCGTGAGAAGTGGTCCCAAGTTTGTTTGTGCAAGTTTCAACATTATAGGTCACTGACCAAACAAAGTTTAAGTCACCATGTTAAAGCTTAGGCAAATCCAATCCACTTGTGTGTTTTGTAATTTTCTTTGAGCTAAATAATCAGTTCATGGAGTAGAATAAGATGAAAAAATCATCAATCCCAAATGAGCTTTGAGTTGAAAGTTGTAGGCTTGTGAAGTTGAGGTTGTGACCTGTAAAATTGGGATAGGCAATTGGTCAAGCACTTTGCAACATGCTTAGTTATTTTGAGGTCATATGTTCATGATGCCATAACTTTTGATTCCCTCGTGCATTTTGAGCCAAACTTGGGAAAAATTATCTCTGACATAAGCTTAACATGATGTAAAAATAATGGGATCCAAAGAGTGCTTGAGATGAAAATGGGAAGGGTGGAAACTACGGGTCATGGCAAGGTTTTAGCCTATTTTGGCAACTTGGTCCTTTGCACAAATGAGGTCTTAAATGGATTAATTGATGTTTGACCCTTGAATAAAAGTTGTTGAGTATCTCAAAAGTCACATTTGACTCAAAGAATCTTGGCATTTGGATAAAAATTGAAGGAGTTATGGAGTTTGTACCAAAGGCATGACACTTGCAAATTAAGTTAAACCACCTTGTGCCCCTTTGTGCAAACTTGATATTTCCTTGCATTTTAAGCCATGATGATGATGGAATGAGCATATCTTGATGAAATATTGATTAGGGCTTGAGTGATATGGAACATGGCTTGAAGATTGAGGGTTATGGTATGGACAAACACACATGATCAACTTGCATTTCCTTTGATAAAAACCTTGACTTTGCTTTGATTTGAACCATGATCACCTACTTGAGTAACAAAAGCAAACAAGTACATCTATTCATGAATTTAGGGTTATTTGACAAGCAAAACAAAGTGAAACCCTAGGGTTAAGATACAATACACATGGTGTCCATACTTGTGATTTCATGACCAAATGCAATGGTCATGAATGATATGATTTGATGTATGCAAATGAGGTGTGTTAAAAGAAAGAAAAAGGGAGGGTAAGTTTTGGGGTATGACAGCGAGCCACGCGTTTTGGGTTAACCATTAATTATTTTTTCTCGTTCTTAAAACACTTAAATCAACTTCGACAAATAAGGGTTGTTGGAATCAAGCATTCTGATGTAACTCTTTGAACACTTGATTTTTATCAAGAGTTTGTTGTCCATCAAACAATTGTATTAAATAATTTTGAATGAAAAAGGACCATTGGAATCTAACATTCTGGTGGAAGCCCAAATGATTGATCCCGAAGCTTATGACTCGTTCTCATTGAGTGTCGTCATTCACGTAAAAAACATCCAACACATCAAACTCATTTCTCGCCGCCGTGCTATTAATCTTTAAAAAAAAAATTCAAAAACAAAAGACATTTTATCTTAAGATGATGCAAAGCAATGCTTTATCCATAATCGTTGAGTAGAGATAGGTAACGTTTTCCCATGAATGTTGATTTGTAAATCCATTTAATGTGATGCAAACGCTCGCTCCTCACCTGTTTTGGGTAAAATAATGTTTTTATTCGATTAATATAGGATAGATTTCGCTAAAATCGACCAAAAAACAAACATTTTCTACCCAGTAGTACCTAAGCCTTGAATTTTCTATTGTACCTAGAGATACGTAGGAGCGGGATTGTGAAATCTTGTCAGACCCCCTAATAATAAAATCTTTTTTAGGTCCTTTCTCATTAATAAAAATTCGAAAACATTTCTCTTCTCTCTCTTTTTCTATCCCAAATAAGTAGAAGATTATAAACTAACATCACGCTAACACTCATTCGAAACTAACTAAATGGTTCCTGTTGAGTACAACGGACGTGAGGGGTGCTAATATCTTCCCTCTGTGTAACTGACTCCCAAACCCTGATATTGGTTGCGATGACCATATCTTATTCTTTCTTTTAGAGGTTTTATCGATATTTTCTCTTTCCCTCTTTGGGAATAAATAAAGTTAACTGGAAGTGCCTGAAGCTCTTTCCTGCGAGCGTGCAATTGCGCTTCGTGAGGTCGTGCTCTCTTTTTTCGAGGTACGACTCGTAAGGATTGGTTTTCCATGAAAATTATAAATCAAAGCTAGAATCATAAATAGTGAATAATGTGATAAATAGTAGCACAACTGCTTTTAGTTTAATGAAACAAGGAATTAGGTTTTAATCCCAATCGGGTTGAAAAACATAAAAACCGGTCCAAAACTAATTATTTTCTAAAGTCTGAAACTAAAATAATTTATTCGAGTTTTCTACACTCTGAATCTGCTTCTGACTACAACATTAAACTTTTAGCTTATCCTCTCAAATTTCCAACTCCTATTGTAACACGTCAATCTGATTCTTGTAGCCCAAGTTATGACATACAAAGCGAGAGGGTCTAAATCACAATTTATCCAGAAAATACCATACGAAATTAAAATAAATGTAACAATAAACTAAGTTAAGGAAACACGTTAAAATAATAGAAATAACAAAATACGCTCTAGAATTATTGCAACATAATAGTGAAAGAATGTGCATGAAAATGCACTGATCAAATTCTTACACACTTGACGTTTGCACTCCGAGCAAAATTCTAAAGTTAAAATTCAAAATAGAAAAATAGGAACAAAATAAAGCATGCAAATTCAAAGACTTTCAAAATCACAAGGGTGCAAGTAAAATCCTCATTCTAAGATTCAAGAAACATGGTGTTAGTGAGTAAAATTCAATGACATTAAAAGGAAGTAAAAATACAATTTACTAAAGATTACATCAAAAGCAGAAAGATCTTTACAAGATAAAATTGACTCAACTCTCAAGTGTTTAGGTTATTTATTACACTCAAAGCACATCATAAAAGTTAACACTACCATAAGCTTGAAAAAACTCTAACATTCACAATTGAAATGCATGCACACAAAAATCAAAATGACTTTTATTTGGGTTATAATTTGGCCAAGGTAAGGGTGAGATAAATCCTAAGGGTCAAAAGAAAATTGAAAGAAACTGCGGGAGTTAGACTAAATAAAATTCAATTCACTTTCAAACAACAACCTTGCAGCTAATTTTCTTTTCTTTTCTCTTTTTATTCTCTTTCTTTCCAGAAGGAGTATGTATTATCATCCTTCTTTTCTTTTCCCATTTTTTTCCTGCCAACCTTTGAAACATCACAACTATATTAATTCAACCATACACAACTCCAAACAAGACTCTTTTAACCCTTTGAATAGGGTGATACCATCATTTTTCATTTTTCGGCTAGTAGTGAGTTTTAAACAAAGAATGGGATAATAGACTCAATGGGTTTTCAAAAAAGGGATGGTACACTCAAGGTTGGCTTTCTGGCTAATTGGCTAAAAAATAAAAATAAAAAAATAAGTTGCCTTTATTATATCAGCATGCACGAGTAAACAAAAAGCTTCAACAAGAGTCAATTCAAGTTCTAGAGACTAACAGACATGAGTGAAAACACACAAGAAAGAAAAATATGGATTTTTGAATGTTATCCATTATTAGACTCAAAATCTCACAAGGTAAATGATCTACCACAAATGATGCACAATTCAAAGTTTATTCCTACTTAACATACTAAGAATGCACATCAAATTAATCGCATCATACCACAAGTCTTTAATCAATTGAACAGAGAAATTACTCACACAACACTTGCAACCCAAAACCTAATGAAAAATCATGCAAATTCTTTTATTTAAGAAAATAAACAAAAAACAAATAAAAACAAGGAAACCCGAGTGAAAGAAAACAAAGTAAATAGTTTCCTCCCCGACACTTAAAACATACATTATCCTCAATGAAAGAACATAAATATAAAATAAGAGTGAGAGAAAGGAAGAAGTGTTATATAATCAAGTTGCAGTGTATGTGGGCTTTACCAAGGAAAGCTCTTTTATGGTTGCATATTCAGGCACCAAACTATCATGAAATAACATCAGGCGCTTCCAGTTAACTTTGAAAACCTTATTAGTACCTGCACTTCTTATTTCTACTGCACCACGAGGGAAAATATTATTAACAACAAAGGGGTCAATCCACTTGGATCAAAGTTTCTCAGCCATAACTTTTGGGCGGGAGTTAAATAGTAAAACTTTTTGGCCAGCAGAGAACTCCTTCATAGAAATCATCTTATCATGGAAGTGCATAGTTTTTTTATTTATAAATTCTAGAGTTTTCATAGGCCTCTAGCATAATAAATCACATGCAATAGTTTTTCCTTTCTTTGTCGTAGCACTACCCTCACTGCATTATCACTTGCATCATGCATGGTCTCAAAAGGGAGAGACCAATCAGGGGCAATCACGATAGGAGCAGACACCAACTCCCTCTTCAGGATTTCAAAAGCTTTGCTGCACTTTTTGTCAAAAAGAAAAGGTGTGTCTTTCACAAGCAAGCTCGTTAACGGTTTGGCGATCTTAGAAAAGTCTTTGATGAACCTGCGATAAAAACCCATATGTCCCAAGAAGCTTCTTATACCTTTTTCATTCACCGGTGGTGGTAAATTAGTTATTACCTCCACTTTTGCTTTGTTTACTTCTATGCATTTGTTGTAAATTTTGTGTCCTAACACAAGGCCTTCACGTACCATAAAATGACACTTCTTCTAATTTAGGATCAAATTTATTTGGTGGCATCTTTCTAGAACAAGAGACAAGTTAGTCAAACATTTATCAAAATAAGAGCCGAAAACAGAAAAGTCATCCATAAACACTTTCATATGCTTTTCAAGCATGTCCGCGAATATGGATGTCATACACCTCTGAAATGTGGCAGGTGCGTTGCACATACCAAATGGAATTCTCCTGTATGCGAAAATACCATAAGGACATGTGAAAGTTGTCTTCTCTTGATCTTCAGGGGCCACTGCAATCCGAGTGTACCCCGAGTACCCGTCAAGGAAACAATAGTAATCATGACCGACTAACCTTTCCAACATTTGATCAAGGAATGGCAAAGGGAAGTGGTCATTTCTTGTTGCAATATCCAGCCTTCTGTAATCAATGCACACTCTCCAACCTGTAACAGTTCTTGTTTGAATGAAATCATTTTTTATCACAGTAGTTCCTCCTTTTTTTGGTACCACATGTACTGGACTAACCCATGAGCTATCAGATATGGGGTAAATCAACACCGCATCTAACAACTTTACCACCTCTTTATGCACTAATTCCTTCATAGTTGGATTAATTCTTCGTTGTGGTTGAACCACCGACTTATGACCGTCTTCCATCAAAATCTTATGCATGCAAACGGTCGGGCTAATACCTTTCAAATCCTCAACCGCCCATCCAATAACACTCTTGTATTTCTTGAGTACTTGGATGAGTTATTCTTCTTGAAAACTTTTTAAGTCAGAATTGATAATGGCAGGGAACTTCTTTTCAACATCAAGAAACACATACTTCAGATTCTCGGGTAGTTGTTTCAAATTTGTTCCCTTTTTCGGCTCTTGGGTATTTTCTGATGGTTGTGGTGGTTTTAAATTTTCCCACCGGTGTGGTTTAGATCTAATCCACTGAGGTTGTACTTCTATCAGGGTTAGCACTTATAACTCTCTCTCGTCTTCATCACTTTCAAAAAATGACAAGCTCAAAACACGTTCTAACGGTAACTGAGGTGTTTTCATTTCAATTTCTTGAGCAATCACTTGATCTATTACCTCTACAGTGTGACTCATCCCAACATCATATTTGTATTGCATAGTGTTTTGAACATCAATTTTCAATTCTTCGTCATAGACTTTGAGGGTCATTGTTCCTTCCTCTATGTCTATTATACACCGTCTTGTTTCTAAAAAGGGCCTGCCTAATATGAGAGGTATCTCCTCATCTTCAGGCATTTTAAGAATGACAAAGTCAACTAGAAATACAAATTTATCTATCTTTACCAGAACATCTTACACAATTCCATATGATCGCCTAACTGAGCGATCAACAAACTGAAGGGTCATCCTAGTGTCTTGAACGGTGCCAAGGCCCAATTTTGTATAAATGGGTAGTGACATCAAACTCACACTAGCTCCCAAATCAATCAGAGACTTCTTGAATTTTCGATCACCAATAGTGCAAGGAATAGTAATAGAACCTCTATATTTCTTTTTCACATGAATTTTCATACCTTGGAAAATAACACTGCAAGTTTCAGTGGGGATGATTGGGTCCACATTTGTGGAGCGCTTTTTGGCGATGATGTCTTTCATGAATTTGGCATATATTGGCATCTGCTCTAGAGATTCCGAAAGTGGAATGTTTATCTCAAGTTTCTTAAACATTTCTAAAAACTTCTCAAAATTCTTTTCATGTTGGTCTTTCTTCTTTTGTCTCGGAGGATAAGGAGTTTGATGATTGGCTTGACAGCTTTTGCTTTCTCCTTCATAGGCATTATTATAACCTCCTCCTCTGTTTTCTTTGTTTCTTTGATTTCTAAATCGACTTCCAATAACCCATCTTCTTCTGCACTATTTTCTTCTGGTTCCTCGGTAGGCTTACCACTTCTGGTCACTACACTGTTAACATTATTATGCTCACGGGGATTTGTCATTGTACCACTAGGCAAGGTACCTGGAGCTTGAGAATTTGAGGCTAACTGTTGTGCTATCTGACCCATCTGAACTTCAAGATTTTTTATCGAGGCAGTGGTGTTCTTCTGATTGTCTCTAGTCTCCTCTTAGAACTGAATATTGTGAGCGACCAATTTTTCAATGGAAATCTCCAGTCTGCCTTCTTAGGAGCTTGTTGCTGTTGTTGTTGCTGATATTGAGTCTGATATTGACCTTGACCCTGTTGTGGAACATTCCCTCTCTGATATTTCCATGAGAAGTTTGGATGATTCTTCTAACCTGAATTGTAAGTGTTAGAGTAAGGATTATTTTGCTTCAAGAATTTTATCTCTTCAATTTTTTAAGGAGTTGCAAAGCAATACACAATGTGGTGAGGTCCATTACAGATTTCATAAGTGATGGTCTGAGCAGGTTGAACTTGAGCTACCTGTTGAGTACCTATATTCATAACTTTCAATTTCTTTTCTACTTCAGCAACGACTGTATCTTCCAAACGGATTTTATTAGCTTCCAGTTTTAGATCAGTGACTCCTTCAGGTTTGCTTATACACCTATCATATAATTCTAGATGCTCATTTGCAGTTATCACTTCAATGATCTCTTTAATATCGATGGCTGTTGAGAAATTTGTTGAGCCACTGACTGCTGTATCAATCAACTGTTTTGTCTTTATTTTTAGCCCATTAACAAACATCTGCATTTGTTCAGTCTGGTCCATATTATGAATGGGGCAAGCTACCAAAACCATTTTGAATCTTTTGTAGGCATCTCCTAAAGACTCACCCTCTTTTTGTTTGAAGTTCAAGATTTCATACATTTTTCTCAGAAATACCAATGCTGGAAAATACTCATTTAAGAAAGCAGTTTCCATCTCTTCCCATGATGTAATACTGCCTACTGGGAGAGAATAGAACCATTCTTCTGCCTCTTCAGCTAAAGTCAATTAGAACATTCTTAACTTCTTTGCTTCGTAAATATGACCATCAATTTTCAAAGTAGTACTCATGGTCAGAAATCTCTGCAAGTGCTTGTTTGCATCTTCATTTACCTTTTTGGTGAAAGGTTTGCTTTCAAGTTGATTGATTATGCTGGGATGCAGTTGAAAATTAGTCACATTCACCAGTTGGTTGACAATTGTTAATCTACTAACCGATGCATTTGCACCTCCATAATCACCAATGAGACTTTTTGGAGGTGGAGGTGGAACTGGAGGAACTTCAGCCTTAGTTTCTTTTTCTGAATTTGAATCTGAATGATCTGAGGGAACTTCTTATTTGGAATTCAATCTAGCATGTATGAGTCTCTAGTGAAGGGTTCTCTCAATTTCTATGTCAAAAATAAATTGAGCTGAGGGATCTCCTCGCATAAGCAGATTAGTGAATGAAATTATATAAATGACAGAAAAATAATTTTATTGCAGAGCAAAAAAAATTCAATTGAACTAAAATTAAACTCTATATTTTGGCAGTCCCCGGCAACGGAGCCAAAACCTTGATCGGAAAAATAGCAAGTGCACTATTTTGCCTTTTGCAGTAATAAAGAGGAAATTCCCCGAATGTCGATCTCAAGGACTGCGCGTTAATATCGGATTCAAATTATCGTTCAATTAAACAAAAACAAGTGTTGGAGTTTTTAATTCAAACTTATTAAAATAAGGGAAAATAAAATAAACACTGTAAAATTAAGGGTTTCAAGGAAAAAGTAACATGCCAAGGAAGGTGTATAATTTGTCCCTGTAATAATTCTGAGTCAATATTGGATCAACAAATATTAATTAACTACTACCAGTTCTCAAGGGTATTTTCTATGTCCATAGGAAATTGCTGGTGAAATTAAGCCTTATTATATCAAGGATCCTCTGGTTCATACATGGTATCCCTAGTCCTAGGCGATATTTACTATAGAGTAATCTTATGAAAACATTATCAATGGCGGTCCAACCTAATTGATAACCATACAACAATCTCAATTGGTCCGAAAGAGAAAGCATTAAACACGCCAAAAGATTACCGTAATTATGAAAAATAATATTGTCAATGCAATTGCAAACTCAAAGTCATTACAAATATAAATTAGAGACATCCCCATAGCATTTCAAGGTTTAACTACTCATATTGTTCAAAACAGACTCAAGATAAAAACTAGACATTACAAGTAATTGGATGACTTGGATCTTTAATTGCTTCCGCTCATGAAAATTTTCCGCTCTCCGAATTCCTTGATCTCTGTAATTCTCAATCGTCTGACAATTCTCTGTGCTCTGTTTTCTCCTCGCTCCAAAGTGTCATTTATTCCCTCGTAGAAACTCTTTTAAAATAGTAAAAATCCCTTGGCAATGGTTGGAAATCCCCAAAACATCCTTGCTGCTAAAGCCGAGGTAAAATCCCAAAATTGGAATATTTTGCGCCTGGGCTGACACGGATGGCCGTGTCAGGCCCCTACCTTGCCATTATCTTCTGTTTCACTCTCAAATGGGCTGACACGGGTGGCCGTGTCACACCTCTGTCTTGGCCATCTCTTGCAGCTTTCTTTGCCTTCATCTTGACACGACCTGTGTCAGGTGATACGGGTGGCCGTGTCACACCTCCTGTAATTGAGTAATCTCCTTCCTCAAATGCCAGATTTCTCTACTATCGTGCACTGAGTTAATTGGGTCTTCTACTTGTACCTGGAGGAAATAAAAGCAGACAACCAAAGCATAAACTTTCGAAAACATGAAATAAAACAAAAAATTGATAGAAAGCTCAACTAACTTACAAAAATAAAAACAAACTTGAAAGGTAACATAATGCAAAAAAAGTATTCCAAAATCCTTGGCTTCTTGTCGAATAAGTGATGAAAATACAGTAGAGATGGTGATCGATCAGTCATGTTTGTGATTTGAAAGATGTCGAGGAAGAAGATGCCAGATTGATCTTCATGGAGACCAAAGGAATGGGTGCCACCAAATAGACTGTGATGGAAGTACCTGAAGTAACCATGATTAAGATGTAATTTACCTTGTTGTTTTCCCTTTTTAATCAAAAGAACCCATGTCGTGCCCAAGGCATGAAGGAACCATTTGTAGGGCCTTAATTAGTTTCCTTTTTTTTTATCATCATTGATTAAAAAATCCACGTTTCGCATTCAATTTTGTGATCATTGTGTTTCATTTATTTATCTTCACTTTTCAAAACAAATGGAAATATTATTTTTCTTAAAAATTCTTTTTCAAATCATATGTCTTTCTTACATATCAATAAAAGCATGAACTCTAAATCGTGCAGATCACCCTCGACATCTACCAATGTCAATTTTGTTATAGTCTCATATGACTTTGATAACCCTATTAATCAAGCCGACGAGGATTATGATGAAGATCACGAGCTCCCAGAAGAATTAGCAAGGCTGCTCAAGCAAGAGTCAACGGTCATCTAGCCGCATGAAGAATCTATTGAAGTGGTCAACCTTGGGACAAACGAAGAAGCCAAGGAACTCAGAGTAGGCTCAGCTTTACAAAAAGAGGTCAAGGAAAAGCTGATCAAGCTCTTAAAGGATTACATGGATGTGTTTGCATGGTCATACCAAGACATGCCCGACCTTGATACTGATATCATGGTCCATCATCTGCCGCTTAGAGAATATTTCCCTCCCATAAAGCAAAATCTACGAAGGACTCGTCCTAACATGGCTATGAAGATCAAGGAAGAGGTACAAAAACATCTCAACGCTAGTTTTCTTACAATATCCAATTATCCCCAATGGATTGCCAACATTGTGCCCTTGCCCAAGAAGGACAACAAAGTAAGAATGTGCGTAGATTATAGAGATCTGAATAGAGCAAGCCCCAAAGACGACTTTCCACTACCCACATTGATGTGCTAGTGGACAACACCGCTCAGTTATATGTTTTCTTATTTATAAATGGTTTATCCGGTTACAACCAGATCCTAATGCATCAAGAAGACATGGATAAAACTAATTTCATAACCCCATAGGGAACCTTCTGCTACAATGTCGTGCCTTTTGGATTAAAGAATGTAGGCACGACATACCACGAGTCATGGTCACACTCTTTCATGACATTATTTATAGAGAGATTGAGGTCTACTTGGACGATATGATAGCCAAATCTCAAAACTAGGAGGAACACCTTGTCAATCTAGAAAAGTTGTTTGAGAGGCTAAGAAAGTTCAAATTGAGGCTTAATCCCAATAAATGCATGTTTTGGGTAAAATCCAGTAAATTGCTAGGTTTTATCACCAGCCAACGTGGCATTGAGGTAGATCCTGAAAAAGTGAAGGCCATACAAGTTATGCCTTCGCCCAAAACCGAAAAGGAAGCCTGAGGATTTCTAGGTAGATTGAACTACATTTCTAGATTCATATCTCACCTTACGGCCACTTGTGAGCCGATCTTCAAACTTATTCGAAAGGATTAAGTCATTATTTGGAACGAAGATTTCCAAAGAGCTTTCGAGAAGATCAAGGAGTACTTGCAAGAACCTCATATTTTGATGCCTCTTGTGTTTGGCAGACTATTAATCATGTACCTCACCGTCCTTGAAAGATCCATGGGATGCATCCTCGGCCAACATGACGAGACTGGTAGGAAGGAACACGCGATATACTACTTGAGCAAGAAGTTCACTGATTACAAGAGTAGGTATTAAATGCTTGAAAAGACTTGTTGTGCACTAACTTGGGTTGCCAAACGCTTAAGACAATACATTCTTACTCATACGATGATGCTAATCTCCAAGATGGATCCTGTTAAATATATCTTCGAGAAGTCTGCTCTAACCGATAGAGTAGCCCGTTGGAAAATGGCTTTAACCGAGTACGACATCTAACATGTCACTCAAAATTCCATCAAAGGGAGCGTATTATCTGACTATCTTGCACATCGGCCTTTGGAAGACTACCAGTCTATGCTGTTTGAGTTCCCCGACGAGGTCATCATGCTCATCAGAGACTACAACATTCTTGGCCCTGAGGAAGGACCCAAGCCTGGATCCCGATGGACCTTGGTTTTTGATGTAGCTTCTAACGCTCATGGAAATGGCATTGGGGCCGTTATTACCTCCTCGACTGGTTTCCACCTCCCCTTCACCACAAGGTTGTATTTTGAATGTACAAACAATATGGAAGAGTACGAGGCATGTATCTTCGACATTGAAGCCAAAATTGATCTTAGGATCAAAATCCTTGAAGTCTATAGAGATTAAGCTTTGGTTATTAGCCAAGTCAAAGGAGATCGGGACACTAGAGATCACAAGCTCATCCTTTACAAGGAGCATGTCTTGAAATTGATCCCATACTTTGACAAGATTACATTCAATCACATCCCCCAAGAGGAGAATCAATTGGCCGACGCATTGGCAACTTTGTCATCCATGTTTAAGGTCAAATGTAAGAATAAAGCACCATCCTTTCACCTCGACTACTTGGACGAACATGCTTACTTTTTGGCGGCCAAAGATGAAGTCGACGGTTATCGTTGGTTCTATGACATAATGAGATTCTTAGAGTGCCAAGAATACCCTAAGAATGCATCCATCACCGACAAGAAGTATCTTAGTAAAGTGTCATTCAAGTTCTTCTTAAGTGGAGGGGTATTGTACAAGCGAAATTATGATAAGGTTTTGCTAATATGTGTGAACAAGCAAGAAGCAAACCAAAATATAATGGAAATACATGAAGGATCCTTTGGGACACACACTAGTGGACACACCATGGTGAAAAAATCTTGAGGGCCGATTATTATTGGATGACTATGAAGGTTGATTGTCACTGCCACGTCCAAACATGCCATAAATTTCAGAGATACACCAACAAGATCCATGTGCCGCCAATGCCACTCAATGTCTTAACACCTCCTTGGACTTTTGCCATGTGGGCATTGATGTGAACTGACGCATATAGCCAACTGCCTCGAATGTACACCGTTTCATCCTTGTAGCCATTGACTATTTCACAGAGTGGGTGGAAACGGTCTCATCTGCCAACATTATAAGATAAGTGGTGGCTCTGTTCATAAGGAAATAAATCATTTATCGTTATGGGGTCCCCAACAAGATCATTACTGATAATGGATCTAACCGCAATAACAAGATGATGAAAGAGTTATGTCGAAGCTTCAAAGTTGACCACCATAACTCATCATCTTATAGGCCCAAGATGAATGGTGTTGTCGAGGAAGATAACAAAAACATTAAGAAGATCGCACAAAAGATGGTGGAAACCTACAAAGATTGGAACGAAATGCTCAAGTTCACATTACATGGCTATCGTACCTTAGTACGTACTTCCACTAGGATAACTCCCTTCTCTATCGTGTATGGTATGGATGCAGTCCTGCCTGTTGAAGTAAAGATTCCTTCCTTAAGGATTTTGACTAATGTCAAGCTTGATGAAGCCGAGTGGGTGCAAGCCAGATTTGACCAGTTGAACCTCATTGATGGGAAACACTTGTCAGCCATCTGCCACAGCCAACTTTACCAAAAGCGCATCAAGATGGCACATGATAAAAAGGTCTTCCCCCACAACCTCAAAGATGGAGGCCTTGTATTGAAGAAGATTCTGCCCATTCACACCGATCCAAGGGGCAAATGGATGCCCAATTATGAAGGCTCTTACATTGTAAGTAAGGTCTTCTTTGGAGGAGCCTTGATCCTTGCAACTGTGGGTGGTGAAGATCTTCCATCCCTCGTGGATACCAATGCAGTAAAAAATACTACGCTTGAAAAATAAAATCCCGATAAGTTGAAAACCCAAAAGGGCGACTTATTCAAAAATGGGTATCCCGGTAGACTGAAAACCCGAAAGGGCGGTCTAGGCAAAAATTAGGCATTTAACAAAAGCGAGAGGTTGCATCCCGCAGAGAATCTTTCTTCACTCCTCAGCGAATCATTTCAATGCTTCCCCGACAAGTCAATCCAGTCACTCTCCTTCTGAAAACAAGATCAAAGGACGACCAAAGGCATGGAGACTATAACAGAGTTGGAATTTGGTGGAAATTCGAGATATTTCATTGCCATTTTAGTTTTTCATTTTCTTTTCGCAATCCCCTCTTTTAGGAATTTCTTTCTTTGTACAAAATCACCCATTTAGGGGGCCATTTATCAATAGAATCAGTTCCCTCATATATGTTCAACATTTTATTTTTCCTGCTTTGTGTGCGAAATGTGATATTTTCTAAAAAATGATATCACATTGGAAAATTTCTTGATAAAAACATCTTTTTTCAGAGAAAAAAAACTTTAAGGGAACACAACACCGAATTACTTCTCTTTCAAAGCATATCAAGGTAACCAAAAACAAGTTTGGTACCCCCAGCCTGGAAGCGCCACTCAGTCCTGTGGACTTGGCTAAACCAGTTTCTTCCTCGGCAAAAATCCTCAGCCATTGCACCTAGTGCTTGCTTATATATCAGAATTTCCATTTTTTCAAGTACCGGAAAGTCAATACACTTCCCCCAATTTTCTTTTCAAGTCAATCATACTTGGCACAACTTGCAAACCTTGCATTTGCATAATTCCCATGCAGCATCCCGAACATGCATCGACATCTTACATACATAACATCATATCATAAGTATCTTTTGAAAACTTATACTCAATTGATTCACCGACATTCCCCCTCAACAGAGTCAACTTCAATGTCTCCCAAAGAAGAGTCTGGTATTCTTAGCCATTGCTATGAATCATCACTAAACACTTTTGTTTCAAATTTCCCTAAAAGAGTCAGGTATTCTTAACCGTTGTTAAGAATCATCATTGTACTTCTTCAATCCCCAAAGAGTCATCACCATATTTTCACTCATCTCCGCAGAGTTGGGTATTCTTAGTCGTTGTTATGAATCGTCATTGAACTCTCCCTTTTTATTAAACCTGAGGTATTTTAGGCTCATTCCCCAATCCGAGTCAGATATTCATAGTCGTAGCTAGACATCATCTTGGAATTTCTTCCCCCATCAAGATTAAGGTATTCCAATATTTGCAAGGAATTGTCACTAATATGCTATTCTCCCCAGCTAAGTCAGGTATTTCTAGTCGTTGCTAGGAATCATCATTGAACTAGTTGTTTTTTCTCCAGCACGAGTCAAGTATTTCTAGTCGTTGCTAGGAATCATCACTAAACTAGTATTTTCCTTCCCCAATAGATGCCAGGTATTCCAGCCATTGTTAGGAATCATCAATGAACTTCTGTATTTTCCTCAGCAGAGTCAGGTATTCTAGTCGTCACTCAGAATTGTCATTGTGCCTCCTTGAGAAGTTTATCCCAGTCGAGTCAGCATTCCAACCGTCAATGAGAATCGTCATTGAATGACTTCTTTCCCCCACAGAGTCGGGTATTCTAATCGTTGCTAAGAACCATCATCGTACCCTATGTTTTCTCTCCAACAGAGTCATGTATTCCAACTATTGCTAGGAATCATCACTGAACCTAGTTGATTATTCTCCGCTGAGTCAGATATTTTGGCCATCGCTAAGAATCATCGTTGAATTCACGTGGTTGACCCCTAGTAGATGTCAGGTATTCTAGCCATTGTTAGGAATCATCGCTGAATCTATCTTTTCCCACTAGATTTAGGTACTCCAGTCATTGGTAGGAATTACCTTCTTTTTCTCCCCAGCCGTTGCTAGGGGCAGTCGACCTTTCTCTCTTTCCCGAGATTTTCATTCCCTAGCGGAGTTTCTTCCCTCAGTCTTCTTGAGGTTTTTAACATCAAAAGATACTTAAAATTGCATACATCACATTATATGCATAATCATCATAACCATGCATAATCCCCCACAAATTAATTCATACACCATCATCCTTAGCAAAGCAAATTTCCGGTTACTCCTAATAGTATTTAATCCACTCCTACCATTAATGTATTGGAAGTCATTGCTACCTATACCTTTAGGTCCGAGAAGATTAAATAGGGGAAGCTGTCATACCCTAAAATTTGTTCTACTCATATCATCTTGTTAAGCCTTAAACCCTAAGAATACATCCCACACATATCATCTCATTTGCATGTGTACTTAATAACCATAATAATCCACTAGCCCAATGCATGAGATTCATCTACAAAGCCTCAAGATCCTCAAGTCATGTTGAGGTGTTCCCAAGACACCTTAACCCTAGTCTCATTTTAAAGCATCTCATACAACTTGGAGGATCACTCAAGACATCTAACTCACTCCCCAAACCCAATTTGGGTGGTGAGTCCCCTTTGAAGATGTTTCAAGATTCATCTGGTCACCCAAAGACCAAACCCTAGTTCTTGACCCTCATTTGGCTTGTACAAGTCCTGGTTCACCATAGATATTAATAATTCCATTAAGGACACCTCAAATACAAAAGTTTATTCATGCCCTACACCTTTAAACATCTCAATTTGATCCTTATATCTCAAACCCTGATCCATTTGGCCTTGGTTCTTGATGAAACTTGTGGCTCAAGAAACCCTAGTATGAGGATCCCTTGATCATTGACATTGCTCATTTTGGACCATCTAATCACCCTATAATTCAATAAACATCATTTCATGACCATTACAATCAAAATCTCCCATTTAAACATCCATTCAATCCATGTTACAAGTAGTTGGTTCATACATGATTTTTCAACTTTCCATGACTGGATCCACCCACCAATTTGACCTAAAATCATTCCACAAAGGTCCAAACTTCATTTTGCATCATGATATGATCATATGAACTCAAAACATCCATAATTGTGTCTTGAGAATCATGAAATCTAAAATCACCAAATTAGGTCATGTTGGTTGGTCACATTTTGGCAAGAATGGCCTATGGGAAGTTCCAAAGACCATCACTTTTTCATTTCTCAAGATTTTTGAATTCCACTTCGAGCCAAATGTCCTAGATAACTTCCTATCTAACTTTGTTTCAAGGTCCAAGATCTAATTCATTGAGGAAGGGGTTTAATTTTGTTGTTGGCTAAGCTGGTCCAACTTGTCCACCATGCCCTAAAATCGTGTCATGACCACTACTTTGATACATTGCCATTTCCAAACCACAAACCCTTTTTACTTGGTTCTTTTTGCATTAAATTAAGATCATGGCAAGGAACAATTGTCCCAAAATTGAGACAAAATACACGAGCCAATTTTATTTGGCCTTGGTTCAAAGTTGTTTACTTGCCATGGTGCACAAACCAGATGCACCTCAGTCAGATTTTGCAATTGGATGCACCAAGTCTCCAAACCCTTTCAACTTGATCCCAATGGTCCCCTAATACATTGTATATCATAGTGTGACATGATTGGAATTCAACTTGGGCATGGAAACCTCATAAATCAGAAAACTCGACCCCATGTGCAAATTCTGATTTTCCTAAAATGGCAAAAACCAAATCTTGATGCAGACCATTTCAATTCCCTTGGTTGTTCCAAATCAATGCAAGGGACCAAAACCAACTTGTCTATGGTGCAAACATGCTCAGACCATATTTTTTTCATTGTTCCCTAAGTCAATCCCAAGCATGCTTCGAGACACTTACCAATCTGAACCAAACCACTTCATTCTCCCTCCAAAACCATCCACACACGTTCCCTATAAATAGAGGAAGGTGTTCCATCATAAAACCAAGCTCTCAAGCCCCTCAAACCCCTGTTGAACTTTTCACCTAAAGCTTCAAAAATAGAACATCGTGTTTTGAGTTTCAGTGAGTTTTAACTTCAAACAACCATCCAGAAACCTTCACCAACCAACATTCAAGCCTTCCAAACAGCTAACCCCCTTTCCCAAGCCTCACCTGAGCTGATCCATACCATCAGAAATCCTCCTTGATTTACTTCTGATCATGTAGTTTTCTCCACCCCCATCATCCAAACAAGTTACCACTTCCCTTGAAATGATCTTCTTATCATTTCCCCTAAGGTTGCAGCTTTGATTACTTAGCATTTGGAATTTAATTTTTGATTTAGGTCAAATCGATTTTTTTGGCTCGAGAGATAGAACTCTACACTCAGAGCCAATCAATGGCTCATGAGTGTGGAAGTTAGTTTGTTTATGTTTATGCAATGAGATTCCATGGAAAAATATGGTTGATTTTGCTTATTCCAACTTTTGATTTTCAGTGGGTGAGGGGGTTGATCCCCCCATGACCCCAAGGTTAGGGGTTCAACCCCTAGCGTGTGCATTCTGTCCATTTACTTTTACTTTGTTTCATTTTATTTTATTTATTTTTCTCATTTATTTCCATTTTGATTTTATTTTTTAACCCTTTCATTTTTATTATTTTGCAAATATGTTGAACATAAACCCCCTTTACTTTTGTCTATAGAATTTATTGATGACTTGTTTTATTTTATTTGAATTATTTTTTGTGGACTTATGGAGTCTTGAGTTCATGGACTAATGAAATCTACCTAAGTCATGACATGTTTGGATTAGGGTTGACTAAAACCTTCCTTACTTCAAACCTACCATTGGATGATCAAGTGTTCATCCATGGTATTTTGAATCATGGATAGGTTATCCCTACTTCAAATAACTTGGTCGTTTGACTTGTGGATGAAGTCTTGCTTGTTAACTTGGATTCATCTGATAAATTGTGTTTCCTATTGATTTATACTAACCTGTCATACCCCAAAATTTGCCTGTTAATTTTTATGATAAATTGATTCATGCATGGCATTCATTTCACATTTGCATTCATTCATTAGCATACATTCTCATATAAATTATAAATTTTAATTTATTTATTATGTGATACAGATATAAAAAATAATAATAATTTTGGTTATTTGTATGATATAAATAAATTATATATATATAAATAAAATAGTTTTAATTTAATAATAAATAAAAATAGATTTGAATTTTAATTGTATAATTAAATTTTTAAATTAATTTTATTTGTTAAAGCTCATTAAATTATAATAACTATTTTTTATAATTTAGTGACTCATGTTCCATTTATTCATTATTTATAAATAGTATTTATTTAGTAATTCACGTTTTTTACTTAATAAAATTTATTTATAAGAGTAACATTTTTTTAAAAGTCCATAAATTATAAAATAATTTTGGTTGATATAAGTAAGAATAATTTTGATTTTTTTTAAATGATGAAAGTAAAAATAGAAATAGGTTTAAATTTTAATTCAATTATGTAACTAAAATTTAAATTAATTTTTATTTAAATTATTCATTATTTATAATAATATTTGTATTTAATAAATATTTAGCATGGTTAAGCCATAACTCTCCTAAAGTATAGGAAGGGATCCAAATATTTAGCAAGGTTAAACTTTAACTCTCCTAAAGTATAGGAAAGGATCCAAATATTTAGCAAGGTTAAACTCTAACTCTCCTAAAGTATAGGAAGGGATCCAAATAGTTAGCAAGGGTAAACTCTAAAGTATAGGAAAGGATCCAAATATTTAGCAAGGTTAAACCCTAATCCACACCATTATAAATACTTCATATGGCTGCAGCGAGAAGGGGAGGAGGAAAGAGGACGGAAAATAGGAGAGATACAACAGAAGAAGATACACAAGGCTAGAAGAGTCAAATCCCCAATAAGTGTTCATTAGGGAATTTGCATCCAGCATGATTACCTTGCAATACTCCTTAATTCATGCATGAATAATATTGGTTTAATATATATATTGAGATGATGTATTCATGGTTTGGTGGATGTTGATATTGCTTTATTCAAGTATGCACCTGTTCTTGATATGTCATAGCATGTTGGAGAAATTTTGTTTGCATGATTAAAGAATTATATCTGCCATTTAATTATTATTATATGAGTGTTGTTTCTAGCATGATTATGTTTATTTCACATGTTATTATTACATAATAATGATGATGATGATATAATGGTGATAATATAAATCCTTGGTTGTCTTTAACATGTATGTGTAAGGTTTGTTTTATCATTATCACTTGCAGTAAAGAGAACTAATACATGAGTAAAATAATATAAGTTTCTTGATTTGTGCATGACTATTTTTATTATTGCATGATGATTACATATGATCTTATTTTATGTGTGTGGTTTGATATAAGATGAAGTTACAGGTTTGTTATATTCACATGAAAGAAACATGAGAAAAATAAAGTAGCTTGCCGTAAAAGAGAAAACTGTAACATGCATGGTGGTGTTGTGTCAAAAGGGAAAAATCCATGTAGAATTAATATATATTTTAATGAAGGCGAATAAATAACAAATGGACCAACATGACTCGTTGGTAGCTCCCCTTTCCCTGCAACATAGAGGTCCTGGGTTCAAGCCCCCAGGACCTATTTTTTAGCTTTTCAGTGTTTTTACTATGTTTACTCCCTTTTCATAATCGAACTTAGATAAATTAATTCAAGATAATATATCCAAATCCAATCATTTCCACACTTGCACCTCTAGGGTAACCCTCTCTTTGGTGCCTTACGATATTACGGTCATGTCCCGCGAATGTGGGGATACCCTTAGCAAAGACCCTTTCGATTAAATCATCATCATCCCTAAATAGATAAGTCATAGTCCCTTCGATCAAAAGGTCAATGTCCCTACGAGATAAATCATGACCCTTCGTTGTAGCCTACGATTAAATGATGATCGTCTCTTCGAATGCTAAGGTATCCTTACAAATGTTGCCTTCAATGACCAATCGACGACCCCACGATGTCCCTTTACATCCAAAGGATAAGACTACTTACTTCTCAATAGTAAGGACAGTTTTACCCTCCTAAGGATAGGAAATACCGATAAAGGCCTTGGTTAGGTATAACTCTTAAATGCTTGCTCACAGCTTAAAATACTTTTCACACCTCACACTTTTCAAAACATCTTTTAGAAAATCACCACTTGGTATACATTCGCACCAGAATCATCGCCGAGTTATATTTTTCTAAACATCTTTCAAAATCAAACAAGATAAACACTTTGTATACATTCGTACAAGAATCATTACAAAGTTGAACTCTCCTTTCAAAATATTTTCTAAACACACCACATTTCTCAAACACTTTCTCAAACAAGGAAAACATAAGTGAGTTAAGCAATTAAGAGCCCATGGATAACCATTTTTGAATAATAAAAATCTAATTTTATTTATTTATTTCTTTTTAGTTTAATTAGGTTTTATTAGTTTGTATGCCCTTTTAATTTTGTACTCGTTAATTAAGATTTAGATATTTTATATCCCTTTTTAAATTATGTACCCCCCATCCCGAAGCCATGTAATAGCGTAGTCTTATTTTTCGCACTTTAATTTTTCCATACTGTGAATATAACTGTCTACATGTATGCTAATAGGATTGCATGGAAAGATAAATAATCGAACTTAGATAAATTAATTCAAGATAATATATCCAAATCCAATCATTTCCACACTTGCACCTCTAGGGTAACCCTCTCTTTGGTGCCTTACGATATTACGCTCATGTCCCACGAATGTGGGGATACCCTTAGCAAAGACCCTTTCGATTAAATCATCATCATCCCTAAACAGATAAGTCATAGTCCCTTCGATCAAAAGGTCAATGTCCCTACGAGATAAATCATAGTCCCTCGAACGTTGCCTTCGAATATATGACCTTGTCCCTCGAACGTTGTCTTCGAATATATGACTTTGTCCCTCGATGACCCTTCGTTGTAGCCTACGATTAAATGATGATCGTCCCTTCGAATGCTAAGGTGTCCTTACAAATGTTGCCTTCAATGACCAATCGACGACCCCACGATGTCCCTTTACATCCAAAGGATAAGACTACTTACTTCTCAATAGTAAGGACAGTTTTACCCTCCTAAGGATATGAAATACCTATAAAGACCTTGGTTAGGTATAACTCTTAAATGCTTGCTCACAGCTTAAAATACTTTTCACACCTCACACTTTTCAAAACATCTTTTAGAAAATCACCACTTGGTATACATTCGCACCAGAATCATCGCCGAGTGATACTTTTCTAAACATCTTTCAAAATCAAACGAGATAAACACTTTGTATACATTCGTACAAGAATCATTACAAAGTTAAACTCTCCTTTCAAAATATTTTCTAAACACACCACATTTCTCAAACACTTTCTCAAACAAGGAAAACATAAGTGAGTTAAGCAATTAAGAGCCCATGGATAACCATGGATACAAAGGGTGCTAACACCTTCCCTTTGTATAATGTACCTCCCGAACTCAAAATCTAATCAAGGTCTTTCCTGTTCTTTTCCGCCTTTCCTTATTGGATAAAAGAAAAGTCGGTGGCGACTCTTGCTATCCGCAACATTGCTTTTCAAAGCAAAAACACAAAGTCAGTTCACCGTATCACAGAACTGGCGACTCTGCTGGGGAATCTTAAAAGGAGAGGTTACTTTAAAGATAAGATCACTTATGTTTTCGAATTGTTTCTTTGTCTGATTTACTTTTAAGGTATTGTTTGGGTATTCTATGCTTGAGTGAAAGATCCTACACCCGGATCTAGTGTACCTTAGGTAAGTAGCAAGAGATCATTGCGACTGTCCGGCGTATACTGGAATGGTTAAAATGATGGCTACTTATAATGTGACACTTTGGATGTCCTGATGTTCCTCATGTTTACTGGAGGAAAAATTTGGCGTCTGCGTGGTGTCATCAAAGCATTAACCAGACCTTTAGAACCCTAATTGACTCATCCTAGCCATTAGAAAGTAGTGAGATAACTGACTTCGGTTCCGACTGGGGTTGGTTGATACTCGATACTACACTCTTTGAGATTGGACTTTAGGGAAATTTTGGTCAACCGCTTGGTGTTGCACTGAAGTGGACTTAAGGAAAGGTCAATGATTTGAGATCCTTCTAGAACCCGGTTACTATTCTAGGACAAGTTGAACCAACCAAACTTCAGTAGGGAGGGTACTTACCTATGGAACTCATACAAGCCTTAAAACCTAGGAATGATTGTGGTGTGACTTGTTTGTGCTTGTTACTTACTTGACATCATAACATCATAACATCATGACATCATGGCATTGTACTAACCATTTCGAGGACTTAGGGATTTAACTTTGTTCTATTTTGTAAGGCTATGGCTTCCAGGAAGACCATCCAGATTAGTTTTGTAGCGACCTCTCCTCAACTCAAGGATTTAGTGTCAGAACTTCCCGATCATGCTCAGTTCATCAAGAAACATGGTTATCTCCTCAATTTAGTTACCACCGATTTCAAGGAAGATATGATGAGAGTTCTATTCCAGTTCTTCGATCCTAAACATCATTGCTTCACCTTCCCAGATTATCAGTTGGTACCCACATTAGAAGAATTTTCCAGGTTGCTTGGGATACCTATCCTTGATCAAACACCTTTCAGTGGTTTAGAAAAGATTCCGAGGTCTGAAGAGGTTGTCGCGGCTTTACACATGACAAAGTCCGACATTGAAACTAATTGGGTAACAAGAAGTGAAGTTAAGGGTTTACTTGCCAAATTTCTGATAAATAAGGCCCGAGAATTCCTAAAAGCTATGAGTGTCCACGCTTTCGAAGATGTTTTAGCATTACTAATCTATGGTTTGGTGCTATTTCCTAATCCGGATCAATTCATAGACATGAATGCTGTTAAGATATTTCTCACTCATAACCATGTGCCCACCTTGCTTGGAGACATTTTGCATTCCCTTCACACTCGTACTATGAAAAGGCAAGGGACTCTCATGTGCTGCGTACCTTTATTATCTAGGTGGTTTATTTCGCACCTTCCTCAATCAGTCTTGAAGAATGAGAAAAATTTGAAATGGTCTCAAAGGATAATGTCGCTCTCCCATTCAGACATCCATTGGTGTCCCCAGCCCAAAGAAAAGGTTATCATCATTGACCGTTGTGGAGAATTCTCTAACGTACCACTCTTGGGGATAAGAGGATGTATTACTTATAATCCTGCTTTAGCCCTACGTCAGTTTGGTTATGCTCGAAGAGATGGTCCACATGAAATAATTATCCAAGGCACTATGTTTGACTATGACAACGATTCTCAAGGTCTCTATCAGAGGTTTGTACGAGCTTGGGGCATGGTGAAAAGAAGTACTTTAGGACAGAAAAACTCTATTCCTATGGAACCTTATCTCAGATGGGTACGCGCCAGAGCTCGTGAGCTTATCATGCCATATCTTGCAATCTGACCTCTGATTGTTGAACCAAAAGTTGAAGGAGGTACCCCTCAGATCATTCCTTATCCAGATATGCCTACCAATGTTGAAGAATTGAAGAAATCTTGGATTCAGTTGAGAGAGGAAAGGGATACTTTTGAAGCTCAGTTCTGTGCTGAAAGGAAGAAAGTATTAGAGCTCACCAGCCAGCTTAATGAGGAACGAAGTCTCAATGCATATCTCCGCCCAAAAAGAAGCTGTCCCTGGGAGACTTGAGCTTTCATTTTTTCTTGTAATGAACATTGATTAAAGAAATTATTAATAAAAGTTCCCTTTTTTGGTGGTTTATGCAAAGTTAAATTCCAAAAGTCCTTGAAAACATTTCATACATTGCATAGCATAACATAACATTGCATAACAGGTACTCTAAAGGATCAATGTTCTCACGGTCTTCCTCTCAAACAGAAAAATGGCCCTCGAACAAACTGTTAAGGATCTCCAGGCTCAGAATGCTCAATTCCAGGAGATGATCTTGAACTTATCCAAGGGGCAGGAGGAACTGAAGACTCTATTGCTCGAGAAGAAGAAAGACAAGAAATCTGTGAGTTACATTAACCCGGGAAGAAGGCTTAAAGGATAGGCTCCAGGAGTCAAGATTAGAATTCCGAAGGATAAAGAAGATGAGACAGAAAATGATTCGGAAGATGAGAATGCTGATCCCTTCAACGCTGAGGACGACTATGAAAATTATGAAAATGAACAGTACTCTCCGAAAGATGATAAGTATAAGTTGCTGGAAGAACGTATGCTAGCTATGGAGGGTCAGAAGGCGCCCGGTCTGGATTTTGAAAGCTTAGGTCTGGTCTCTGATGTGGTCATTCCTCGCAAATTCAAGGTCCCCTCTTTCACTAAGTATGATGGTGCGTCTTGTCCTCAGATGCATCTGAGAGCTTATGTGAGAAAGATCCAGCCGTATACCACTGATAAGAAGCTATGGATCCATTTCTTCCAAGAGAGTCTGTCTGGCACACAGTTAGAGTGGTATTATCAGCTCGAGAGCTCTAACATTCGCACATGGACTAATTTAGCGACAACTTTCTACAAGCACTACCAGTATAATTCTGAATTAGCGCCTACTCGGCTACAACTGCAGAATATGACTATGGGCTCTAAAGAAAGCTTCAAAGAATATGCTAAAAAATGGAGAGACTTGGCTGGCAGAGTCAAACCCCCTATGACTGATCGAGAATTAGTGGACATGTTCATGGGTACACTGACTGGCCCATTCTACAGCCATCTATTGGGAAGTTCCTCATCGGGTTTCACTAAACTTATATTGACGGGTGAACGTGTTGAAAGCGGCATTCGAAGTGGAAAGATACAGGCGGTTACCTCTGCAAGCACCAAAAAGTCCTATCAGGGGAAGAATGAATCAAATGCTGTATACGGTCAAAGGGGTCATAACAAGAAAAATCGTGACCATACTGTTGGAGCAGTTACGATTGCAGTACCGCCATCTCAAAACTTCCAACACAGACAAGACAGGCCAAGAAGGCAGTTTACCAAGATCAATATGACTTTAGCACAAGCACTGTAGGGTATGCTAAAAGCAAATTTAATTACCCTCAGAGATCCTCTTGCAAATCCCAACACTACTTCTTCTCATTATAATCCCAATGCCAGGTGTGCATATCACTCTGATAGCCCCGGGCATGATACAAACGATTGTTGGTTGTTGAAGAATAAGATTCAGGATATGATCGACGCTGGAGAAATTGAATTTGATCCTCCGGAGACTCCTAATATCATCACTGCTCCTATGCCTAATCATGACAAGACTGTTAATGTTGTGGATGACAATTCTCACATTACTAATGTAGCTGACTTAGCATCTCCTCTCATGATCATCAAGAAGAAGTTATTGCAAGCTGGTTTATTTCCAGGTTGTGCTGAAAATTGCGACCTCTATATACTCCGACCCAATGATTGCTTGAAGTTGAGGAATGGTATTCAACGGCTGATGGATGATCGTACAATTCTCTTTGAAAAGATTCCTAAGGTGGAAAACCCTATTGAAGAAATATCTGTGATTGCTAGGTCCAAAGTTCCAGTGAAGATTACCGCTACTAGAGTGCCTGTGAAGATTACTGCTGAGCCTAAGGTAGCTCCCCTAATTATTACTGCACCTGGCCCAGTACCGTATTCCTCAAGCAAACCCATTCCGTGGAATTATGGAGGTGATGTTTACATCCACGGCATAAAGCAAGATGATAATTCTGATAATCCTAATGACGTTGACATTGTTGAGACTAGTAAAATTACTCAAAGTGGAAGGATCTTCTCTCCAGAAATCTCACCTCCCGCCCCTGAAACTCGAGGAAAGGGACCAGTAATCAATCCTTCTCAGTCAAAGACACCAGTCGAAGTTACTACCGAAGATGTTGCCAAGCAGGAAATGGAAGAAATGCTGAAAATCATCCGTAAGAGTGATTTTGATGTGGTAGAACAGCTGGGGCATACTCCGTCTAAAATTTCAATGTTATCCTTGTTGTTATCTTCTGAATCTCATGCCAATGCGTTGATAAAATTCTTGAAGACCGCTCATGTACCTCAGGAGACATCTGTCGATCAGTTAGAAAATTATGTTGCTAACTTGGCTGTTGATAATGGCATAGGCTTTTCTGATGCTGACCTGACACCAGCAGGAAAGAATCACAATAAAGCTCTGCATATCTCCATTGAGTGTAAGGGGATCACCTTGTCTCATGTGTTGATCGACAATGGCTCTTCTTTGAATGTGCTACCGAAAGCTGTGCTCGATAAGCTTGACTGTAAAAGCATTGAACTGAAACCTAGTGACGTTGTGGTGCGTGCTTACGATGGTGCGAAGAGTGTTGTCCATGGTGAAGTGGTTCTCCCTATCAAGATAGGACCTCAAGTCTTCAACACTACCTTTTACGTAATGAACATTCGTCCTGCCCATTCCTGCTTGCTGGGACGCCCTTGGATCCATGGGGCAAGTGTTATAGCTTCGTCTCTCCATCAAAAGCTGAGGTATCCAATAGAGGGCAAGATTGTCACTGTGTGTGGAGAAGAAGAGTATATTATTAGTAGTGTGCATACCTTCAGATACATCGAGATGGATGGTGAATTCTTTGAGACTCCTTCTCAGTCATTTGAAGTAGTTCCTCCGACCAGTCCTGTCCTTAAGCCAACTTCCCGTGTGCCCAAGGTTATTCGTGCTCCTCCTGCTATGATTTCTCTGAAAGATGCTCAAGCCGTGGTTGAAGATGGTGGTCGTGCTGGCTGGGGTCAACTGATCGATGTACCGTACAAGTCTGATAAATTTGGCCTGGGGTTTAGCTCTGAAAAGATAGTCAAAGATTAGATTAATGCTGTAGAAGATGCTGATAGCGATTGCGACTTGGATAGCTGGATTTTCCCAACAATTGGTGACAGACTCAATAATTGGAAGGCTGAAGACACTATCCTGATTTCCTTTAGTCAGGAGTAATTGTTATTGCTTATTTTAGTGTTTCAAATTTTGTAATTTTTATTATGAACAATTGAACTTCTTAAAGCATTGTGTCTATGCCCGGGGCACAATAGCTAATTTGTTAAGGGTTTTGTCATTTCCATAAGCATATTCACATTCAATAAATCAATGGACTTTTTGCATTCAAATATTGCGCTCTTTATCTTTCCTGTCATCTTTCAAATAAGCTATGTTTTCTTACACACACTCACGTAACAAATTGCAGATCCATATCCACTCTGGATCCTGTTGATAATAATTCTGCTACTGTTAATTATGGCTTTAAAAATCCGATCTACCAAGCCGAGGATGGAAGTGAGGAAGATTGCGAAGTGCCTGGAGAGCTTGCCAGACTGTTACTGCAAGAAGAAAAGACTATACAGCCACATGAGGAATCAATTGAAATTATAAATCTGGGCACTGAAGTAGACAAGAAAGAAGTCAAAATAGGAGCGGGCTTGGAAAACAGTGTCAAAGAAAGATTGATTCAGATGTTACATGACTATGTAGAGATTTTTGTTTGGTCTTATGAAGACATGCCAGGACTGGATACTGATATAGTAGTACATCGTTTGCCGATGAAGGAAGATTGTCACCCTGTTAAGCAAAAGGTTCGTCGCATGCGTCCTGAAATGTCTGAGAAAATCAAAGCCGAGGTTATGAAACAATTTAATGCAGGTTTTCTAGCTGTTACTTCTTATCCTCAATGGGTTGCTAATGTGGTACCAGTGACAAAGAAGGATGGTAAGGTGCGAATGTGTGTAGATTACAGAGATTTGAATAAAGCAAGTCCCAAAGATGACTTTCCACTTCCGCACATTGATGTTCTGGTAGATAACACCGCTCAACACAAAGTATTCTCATTCATGGATGGATTCTCAGGTTATAACCAGATTAAGATGGCACCTGAAGACATGGAGAAAACTACGTTTGTGACGCAATGGGGCACTTTCTGTTACAAAGTAATGCCATTCGGTTTAAAGAATGCAGGGACAACATACCAGCGTGCTATGGTGGTTTTGTTCCATGATATGATCCATCATGAAATAGAGGCATATGTGGATGACATGATAGCCAGATCTCATACTGAAGAAGAACATCTCGATCATTTATACAAACTGTTTGAGAGGTTGAAGAAATACAAGTTGAGATTGAACCCGAACAAATGCACCTTTGGAGTAAGATCCGGTAAACTCTTGGGCTTTATTGTCAGTGGTAAAGGAATTGAGGTTGAACCGGATAAGGTGATAACTATTCAAGAAATGCCAGTTCCCCGTACAGATAAAGAAGTCAGAGGTTTCTTGGGACGCTTGAATTACATTGCCCAATTTATCTCCCATTTGACTGCTACTTGCAAACCCATCTTCAAATTACTGAGGAAAAATCAAGAGATAATATGGAATGATGAATGTCAAGAAGCTTTTGACAAAATCAAGAAGTATCTCCAAGAACCTCCAATTCTGATGCCACCAGTTGAAGGAAGACCTCTAATCATGTATTTGACCGTGTTAGAAAATTCAATGGGGTGTGTGCTGGGGCAACATGACGAGTCTGGTCGAAAAGAGCATGCAATATACTACCTTAGCAAAAAGTTTACCGACTGTGAAACAAGATACTCACTGCTTGAGAAAACTTGTTGTGATTTGGCTTGGGCTGCTCGCCGACTAAGACATTATATGTTGAATCATACCACTTTATTGATTTCTAAGATGGATCCTATCAAATATATATTTGAGAAACCTGCTCTCTCTGAAAGAATAGCAAGATGGCAGATGATTTTAACAGAGTATGATATCCAGTATACTACCCAGAAAGCAATCAAAGGAAGCGTGTTAGCTGATCATTTGGCTCATCAAGCAGTTGATGATTACCAATCTATGAATTTTGAGTTCCCTGATGAGGATGTTATGCTTGTTACTGATCATGAAGAACCTGGACCGGATGAAGGACCCGAACTGGGATCCCGATGGACTATGGTTTTTGATGGATCTTCTAATGCATTGGGAAATGGTGTTGGTGTTGTAATTATTTCTCCCAAGGGTTGTCATACGCCTTTCACTGCTAGACTATGTTTTGATTGTACCAATAATATGGCTGAGTATGAAGCATGTATTTTGGGACTCAGAGTTGCTATAGACCTGAGAATCAAGTTTTTAAGTGTGTGCGGGGACTCAGCCTTAGTAATTAGTCAGATCAAAGGAGAATGGGACACTAAACATCTGAATCTCATCCCTTATCGAGAGCGGCTGTTGACATTAATCCCATACTTTGAAGAGATTACATTCGAACATATTCCACGAGAAGAGAATCAGTTGGCAGACGCATTGGCTACCATGTCATCTATGTTCAGAGTCAGATGGGACAATGAAGCTCCCATGATCACCATTGAACGATTAGATGAACCAGCATATTGTTATGAACTTAATGCTGATGAAGTAGAAGAGAAACCTTGGTTCCACAAAGTAAAAAGATATTTAGAAACTCAGGAATACCCTGAAGGGGCATCCATCAATGACAGAAAATTTCTGAGGAAGTTCTCCGCTAAATTCTTTTTGAGTAATGGAGTATTATACAAACGTAATCATGATTCGACTTTGCTTCGCTGTGTGGATAAAAAGGAAGCAGAAAAGATTATGGAAGACATGCATGACGGTATTTTTGGGACTCATTCTAGTGGACATACGATGGCCAAGAAGATTCTGAGATCATGGTATTATTGGTCTACCATGGAAGCTGATTGCCACCATCACTCCAGAACTTGTCACAGGTGCCAGATCTATGCGGACAAAGTACCTGTACCTCCTGCTCCATTGAACGTGTTGACAACCCCTTGGCCCTTTGCAATGTGGGGCATTGATATGATTGGAGAGATTAAACCTACTGCTTCTAATGGACATCGTTTCATTCTTGTTGCTATTGATTACTTTACGAAGTGGGTAGAGACAGCCTCATTTGCTTCTGTCACCAAGAATATGGTGGCACGGTTCATCAAGAATAGTCTTATTTGTCGATATGCTATCCCTGAAAGAGTTATCACTGATAATGGTACTAATTTGAACAACAAGATGATTACTGAACTCTGCACGCAGTTCAAAATAAAACACCATAACTCTTCTCTGTACCGGCCAAAGATGAATGGCGTCGTAGAAGCTGCTAATAAGAATATTAAGAAGATTATACAAAAGATGACACTAACATACAAAGACTAGCATGAGATGTTACCATTTGCTCTTCATGGTTATCGCACTTCAGTACGCACTTCGACAGGGGCAACTCCTTTCTCTTTAGTCTACGGAATGGAAGCCGTTTTACCAGTGGAAGTTCAGATTCCCTCTCTAAGAATTATGAAAGATGCAGGCTTAGATAAAGATGAATCGATTCAGACTCGACTCGATCAGATAAATTTGATTGATGAAAAGAGACTTGCGGCTGTTTGTCATGGGCAGATATATCAAAAGCGCATGACCCAGGCATTTAATAAAAAAGTCAAGAGACAGGTGTATCAAATTGGCGACTTGGTGATAAAGCGTATCATTCTACCACAAGGTGATCCTAGAGGCAAATGGACTCCCACATACGAAGGGTCATTTGTAGTTAAGAAGGTATTCTCTGGTGGAGCCATGATGCTTGCTACAATGGATGGCGAAGATTTCCTGCATCCCGTGAACGCGGACATAGTTAAAAAATACTACGCATAAAAGAGACCCGCTAGGTCGACATATCTAGGCAAAAGTAAGGGCATCCCGGCGAACCAAAAGGGTTCGGGCAAAAATTAGGGATAAACATATAAAAATGTACACCCGGCAAGTCGAAAACCTGAAAAGGCGGCTTTGGGCAAAAAAGGGTATCCTGGTGGACTGAAAACCTGAAAAGGCGGTCCAGGCAAAAATTAGGGATTAAAGCGTATGACTATGTCCCGTTCTCGGTCAGTTTCACCAAAGTCAAAGAGATTGAACAAGCCAATCACTTCTATCCGACAACAAGAGATGAGATGCTTGAAGACATAATAGCAGTAGTAGAATTAAAATCAATAGGACTTTTTTTTTCATAGTTGTTTTTTCTTTGCTTTCTTGACAATTTCCTCTTACTAGGATTTCTGTCTCCTTGTATTAAAATTGCTTGTTTATAGGCCCTTTTTCAAAATCAATACAATTTTATTTCCAAAAAGATACTTTTGTTTTACTTTCTCTGTTTTGTTTGCATAAACGTCCATTGATTTAATTCGAATTAATATATGCATTTGAATATGATTGATGTTTACCGAAAATACATGCATAAAATAGAAATAGCAATTACTAAAAGACTTTAGGATCAAGGATAAGGTTTAACCATGCGTTCTAACAAATCCGGTTGCAAATCCTATTCCCCAGCAAAACCAGTTATTCCCAGAAGAAATTGGCACTACTAGACAGACTCGTCATCTCTTTTATCCCCAGTCAGGTTCTGTTGAATATTTCTACCATCAGACAGAAATCAAATATCCCCAGCTAAGAAAGGGTCATCAATACAAATATCTCCAACCAGAATATCGGGATTTATTTTCCCAAGGCAAAAAATTTCAGACGCATAATTCATTCATACATCATTTTACAGCATATACATGCATGCAATGTTCGCATTTATTTTCAAGAGCATAAAACATCTCATGCATCATGACATGGCATGAGGCTAACTCTTTTTTTTCCAGGTTAATTATCCTCCTGATATAGTCAAAATAAAGATTCATTCAGACAGATATCTTTATCGATTACATTCAAGATTCAGATACATCTTTCAGATATAATCCATATGAATATTCATTCTGACAAGCATTCTGATATCCTCCTAATGATGGCATCTTTAAGCCCATCCCAGACATTTATTGCAAATACAACATATACAAATATTATCAGATATAGCCCAACGTACGACTCATTCTGATTCAGCCTAACGTATGGTTCCTTCAACTGTTCCAATACGGTCTAGCGTACGACCCATTTGGATATTCATCCCCTCAGATACTACCTAGCATACGGTACATTCTGAAATGTAGTCTAGCGTATGACTACCCCTTTTATCATCAGATACAGCCTAATGGACGGCTCATTCTGCTACTCAGATACGATCTAGCGTATGATCCATTCTGATCTTTTATCATTAGATACAGCCTAATGGACGGCTCATTCTGCTACTCAGATACGATCTAG
Source organism: Lathyrus oleraceus (assembly GCF_024323335.1). Classification (NCBI taxonomy): domain Eukaryota; kingdom Viridiplantae; phylum Streptophyta; class Magnoliopsida; order Fabales; family Fabaceae; genus Lathyrus; species Lathyrus oleraceus. The sequence goes on from NC_066585.1 coordinate 456,607,469, forward strand.
CTTATGATCCATTCTGATCTTTTATCCTCAGATACAGCCTAACGGACGGCTCATTCTGCAACTCAGATACGGTCTAGTGTACGACCCAGGCTGGCTCTTCTCATCAGATACTACCTAGCGTACGACACATTCTGAAATGTAGTCTAGCGTACGACTATTTTTTATCGCCCGATACAGCCTAACGGACGACTCATTCTACTACTCAGATACGATCTAGCGCACGATCAATTCTGATCTTTATTTCTCCAGATACAGCCTAACGGACGGCTCACTCTGCTACTCAGATACGGTCTAGCGTATGACCCATTCTGATCCTTATCTCATCAGGTTCAGCTCACCCTAATATCACCTAATGGATGACTCATTATACGGTCTAGCGTACGACCCAGTGTGACACCCATGTCTTCAGATATGGTCTAATGTACGACGCACTCTGAAGCTCTCATCATCAAACTTTTGTTGATGGCATCTTTAAGCTCATCTCCATCAAGACTATCTTTTAATTAACAAATGCAAATTTTTGGGGCATTCTAAGTGTTCAATAATCTTCCACCTCCAGATCACGAATGGCGTACATACCATTCTAATTCTCTCGGTTTAAGAATATTGAACAGAGGCAGCTGTCATACCCCAAAATTTGCCTGTTAATTTTTATGATAAATTGATTCATGCATGGCATTCATTTCACATTTGCATTCATTCATTAGCATACATTCTCATATAAATTATAAATTTTAATTTATTTATTATGTGATACAGATATAAAAAATAATAATAATTTTGGTTATCTTTATGATATAAATAAATTATATATATATATATATATATATATATATATATATATATATATATATATATATTATATATATATATATAATATATATATATATATATATATATATATAAATAAAATAAATTTAATTTAATGATATATAAAAATAGATTTGAATTTTAATTGTATAATTAAAATTTTAAATTAATTTTATTTGTTAAAGCTCATTAAATTATAATAACTATTTTTTATAATTTAGTGACTCATGTTCCATTTATTCATTATTTATAAATAGTATTTATTTAGTAATTCACGTTTTTTACTTAATAAAATTTATTTATAAGAGTAACATTTTTTTAAAAGCCCATAAATTATAAAATAATTTTGGTTGATATAAGTAAGAATAATTTTGATTTTTTTTAAATGATGAAAGTAAAAATAGAAATAGGTTTAAATTTTAATTCAATTATGTAACTAAAATTTAAATTAATTTTTATTTAAATTATTCATTATTTATAATAATATTTGTATTTAATAAATATTTAGCAAGGTTAAGCCCTAACTCTCCTAAAGTATAGGAAGGGATCCAAATATTTAGCAAGGTTAAACTTTAACTCTCCTAAAGTATAGGAAGAGATCCAAATATTTAGCAAGGTTAAACTCTAACTCTCCTAAAGTATGGGAAGGGATCCAAATAGTTAGCAAGGGTAAACCCTAAAGTATAGGAAGGGATCCAAATATTTAGCAAGGTTAAACCCTAATCCACACCATTATAAATACTTCATATGGCTGCAGCGAGTAGGGGAGGAGGAAAGAGGACGGAAAAGAGGAGAGATACAGCAGAAGAAGATACACAAGGCTAGAAGAATCAAATCCCCAGTAAGTGTTCATTAGGGAATTTGCATCCAGCGTGATTACCTTGCAATACTCCTTAATTCATGCATGAATAATATTGGTTTAATATATATATTGAGATGATGTATTCATGGTTTGGTGGATGTTGATATTGCTTTATTCAAGTATGCATCTGTTCTTGATATGTCATAGCATATTGGAGAAATTCTGTTTGCATGATTAAAGAATTATATCTGCCATTTAATTATTATTATATGAGTGTTGTTTCTAGCATGATTATGTTTATTTCACATGCTGTTATTACATAATAATAATGATGATTATATAATGGTGATAATATAAATCCTTGGTTGTCTTTAACATGTATGTGTAAGGTTTGTTTTATCATTATCACTTGCAGTAAAGAGAACTAATACATGAGTAAAATAATATAAGCTTCTTGATTTGTGCACGGCTATTTTTATTATTGCATGATGATTACATATGATCTTATTTTATGTGTGTGGTTTGATATAAGATGAAGTTACAGGTTTGTTATATTCACGTAAAAAGGGAAAAATCCATGTAGAATTAATATATATTTTAATGAAGGCGAATAAATAACGAATGGACCAACATGGCTCATTGGTAGCTCCCCCCTCACTGCAACGTAGAGGTCCTGGGTTCGTGCCCCTAGGACTTATTTTTTAGCTATTCAGTGTTTTTACTATGTTTACTCCCTTTCCACTATAATTAATTCACCACTATTTTTCTATTATTAAAATAAAACCCATTAATTAATTTTCTAATTAATATATTATATTAGTTATTTAAACTAGGATATAATTTAATCTAGTTTATTAATTAAATTTTCATATATCACTTAATTAATTAAAATGGGCTATTTTGAATAATAAAAATCTATTTTTTTTATTTCTTTCTTTTTAGTTTAATTAGGTTTTATTAGTTTGTATGCCCTTTTAATTTTGTACTCGTTAATTAAGATTTAGATATTTTATATCCCCTTTTAAATTATGTACCCCCATCCCGAAGCCATGTAATAACGTAGTCTTATTTTTCGCACTTTAATTTTTCCATACTGTGAATATAACTGTCTACATGTATGCTAATAGGATTGCATGGAAAGATAAATAATCGAACTTAGATAAATTAATTCAAGATAATATATCTGAATCCAATCATTTCCACACTTGCACCTCTAGGGTAACCCTCTCTTTGGTGCCTTACGATATTACGGTCATGTCCCGCGAATGTGGGGATACCCTTAGCAAAGACCCTTTCAATTAAATCATCATCATCCCTAAACAGATAAGTCATAGTCCCTTTGATCAAAAGGTCAATGTCCCTACAAGATAAATCATAGTCCCTCGAACGTTGCCTTCGAATATATGACCTTGTCCCTCGAACGTTGCCTTCGAATATATGACTTTGTCCCTCGATGACCCTTCGTTGTAGCCTACGATTAAATGATGATCGTCTCTTCGAATATTAAGGTATCCTTACAAATGTTGCCTTCAATGACCAATCGACGACCCCACGATGTCCCTTTACATCCAAAGGATAAGACTACTTACTTCTCAATAGTAAGGCCAATTTTACCCTCCTAAGGATAGGAAATACCTATAAAGACCTTGGTTAGGTATAACTCTTAAATGCTTGCTCACAACTTAAAATACTTTTCACACCTCACACTTTTCAAAACATCTTTTAGAAAATCACCACTTGGTATACATTCGCACCAGAATCATCGTCGAGTTATATTTTTCTAAACATCTTTCAAAATCAAACGAGTTAAACACTTTGTGTACATTCGTACAAGAATCATTACAAAGTTGAACTCTCCTTTCAAAATATTTTCTAAACACACCACATTTCTCAAACACTTTCTCAAACAAGAAAAACATAAGTGAGTTAAGCAATTAAGAGCCCATGGATAACCATTTTTGAATAATAAAAATCTAATTATTTTTTTTATTTCTTTATTTTTAGTTTAATTAGGTTTTATTAGTTTGTATGCCCTTTTAATTTTGTACTCGTTAATTAAGATTTAGATATCTTATATCCCCTTTTAAATTATGTACCCCCCATCCCGAAGCCATGTAATAACGTAGTCTTATTTTTCGCACTTTAATTTTTCCATACTGTGAATATAACTGTCTACATGTATGCTAATAGGATTGCATGGAAAGATAAATAATCGAACTTAGATAAATTAATTCAAGATAATATATCCAAATCCAATCATTTCCACACTTGCACCTCTAGGGTAACCCTCTCTTTGGTGCCTTACGATATTACGGTCATGTCCCACAAATGTGGGGATACCCTTAGCAAAGACTCTTAAATGCTTGCTCACAGGTTAAAATACTTTTCACACCTCACACTTTTCAAAACATCTTTTAGAAAATCACCACTTGGTATACATTCGCACCAGAATCATCGCCAAGTTATATTTTTCTAAACATCTTTCAAAATCAAACGAGATAAACACTTTGTATACATTCGTACAAGAATCATTACAAAGTTGAACTCTCCTTTCAAAATATTTTCTAAACACACCACATTTCTCAAACACTTTCTCAAACAAGGAAAACATAAGTGAGTTAAGCAATTAAGAGCCCATGGATAACCATTTTTTAATAATAAAAATCTATTTTTTTTTTATTTCTTTCTTTTTAGTTTAATTAGGTTTTATTAGTTTGTATGCCCTTTTAATTTTGTACTCGTTAATTAAGATTTAGATATTTTATATCCCCTTTTAAATTATGTACCCCCCATCCCGAAGCCATGTAATAGCGTAGTCTTATTTTTCGCACTTTAATTTTTCCATACTGTGAATATAACTGTCTACATGTATGCTAATAGGATTGCATGGAAAGATAAATAATCGAACTTAGATAAATTAATTCAAGATAATATATCCAAATCCAATCATTTCCACATTTGCACCTCTAGGGTAACCCTCTCTTTGGTGCCTTACGATATTACGTACATGTCTCGCGAATGTGGGGATACCCTTAGCAAAGACCCTTTCGATTAAATCATCATCATCCCTAAACAGATAAGTCATAGTCCCTTCGATCAAAAGGTCAATGTCCCTACGAGATAAATCATAGTCCCTCGAACGTTGCCTTCGAATATATGACTTTGTCCCTCGATGACCCTTCGTTGTAGCCTACGATTAAATGATGATCGTCCCTTCGAATGCTAAGGTATCCTTACAAATGTTGCCTTCAATGACCAATCGACGACCCCACGATGTCCCTTTACATCCAAAGGATAAGACTACTTACTTCTCAATAGTAAGGACAGTTTTACCCTCCTAAGGATAGGAAATACCTATAAAGACCTTGGTTAGGTATAACTCTTAAATGCTTGTTCACAGCTTAAAATACTTTTCACACCTCACACTTTTCAAAACATCTTTTAGAAAATCACCACTTGGTATACATTCGCACTAGAATCATCGCCGAGTTATATTTTTCTAAACATCTTTCAAAATCAAACGAGATAAACACTTTGTATACATTCGTACAAGAATCATTACAAAGTTAAACTCTCCTTTCAAAATATTTTCTAAACACACCAAATTTCTCAAACACTTTCTCAAACAAGGAAAACATAAGTGAGTTAAGCAATTAAGTGCCCATGGATAACCATGGATACAAAGGGTGCTAACACCTTCCCTTTGTATAAATTACCTCCCGAACTCAAAATCTAATCAAGGTCTTTCCTGTTCTTTTCCGCCTTTCCTTATTGGATAAAAGAAAAGTCGGTGGCGACTCTTGCTATCCTCAACATTGCTTTTCAAAGAAAAAACACAAAGTCAGTTCACCGTATCACATAACCCACTAACCCTTTACTGACTTGTTTATATTATACTAACCCTTTATTGACTTGTTAATATTTTGCCTTATCCATATAACTTGTTAACTTAATTAATCATTAATCTTTCAACTTTGGGTTGTATAGTCTTCCTTTTATCAATCTATTGATAGATGGACTTGCGGTTGAATAACTTTCTTTGTTACAAATCTATGGTAAGTTGACTCATTGATCATCTTCAATACCTTGCATCAATGATAAGTTATACCTTGATGCGCCATATTTTGAATCTATTGACCTAAGGAAAGATAATCCTCAAGTGTTGGTCCATTATTCATAACCCTAACTTAACCTAACTTTACTAACATTTGATTACTACTAACCTTTTGTTATTGTTATTATCATTGTTGTTATTCATTGTTATTTACATTTATGTCATTTACATTTAAGTACTCATTATCATCACCGTTGTATAAACTTCATCATGCATATTTATTATCTTGTCTTTACTTTATTTTCATAATACACTTAAAAGCAACAAAAACATGATAAAATTATAAGACCAAAAATAATCCATTTCACTTAATCCACATGGACTTAGAGGATCCCATCCTAGGACATTTGCTTGTAAGCCTTTCCCATTTACTCTTTTGTGACACTTTGTGAACTTTGGGTTTCATCTGTACTTACATACATGTTATAAGAATGGAATCATGGCACCACCTTAGGGGACATGTTTTTAATACCATTATCCTTTATTTATCATGGGTCACTTTTGTATACACAAGACTTTCTCTTGGGCCACCTTACAATGAGACCCTTTATTTTCTTATTGGTTATCTTGCATTCATGTTGCATTAGCCAAATTTCTTAATTAAATAAAACAAACCCTTGATCCAACGTCAAGTGACTTTTTCTTAATCAAACTTAAAACACTTAATAACTGTGATTAGTATTGTGGGTCACGAGCCTTAAGTGGTGGAGAATGAGTGAGAATGGAGCATTCCTACCCTCACTCTGATTATTTTGGATGGAAGACGTTTTGGCTTATTATCTAGAATATTCACCTCCGCCCCTAGACTTTAATGCAACCTAATCACAAACATTCTTTTCATAAACCCTTGCTTAAGGTAAAATCATCACAACCCATAAAACCTAATTTTTGTGCCTTAGGACACCCTTCCTGAAAAGCCTTTTCTCAAAGGTAAAATCAATCAACACACAAAATTTTCTACTCCGAACTACGGAGCTCTGATTCCTCATCCCCAATGGGTGATACATAGACACAAGGACCACAATCCTTGGCGAGCACCATAATAAAAAACCAAAACCCCTTTCTTTCACACGCACATTCTTTTGAAAATAAAACAGTAACGAGATAAATCCCCATGTACGTAGACAACCCAAATGGTTCCCATGGAATACCATGGACGTGAGAGGTGCTAATACCTTCCCCTTGTGTAATTGACTTATGAACCCTAATCTCGGTTGCGAGACCGTTTCCTTATCCTTTCTTAGAGCACCTCGTGCGCTTATCTTTTCGAGGGTTTTATCGACTATTTCCCCTCGCCTCTTTAATAGAGGCACACCAATAAAATTCGATAGCGACTCTTCTGATTTAGTTCAAAGTCCCGATTTTTCGTTATCACGTTTAACCCCGATGGAGACAGGGAGTCCCTAAGCAAGTCGATCCTAGCTTTGATTAATTTCTTTGCATGCTTTAGGTGTTTATCTTTATCACTTTACTCGTTCTATTTTTATGTTATTTATTGCTTTAAATATTTTGCATACACTAGATATATTTGTTACACTCTCTGTTGGGTTGGGATGATGATATGAGAGAGAAGCTCTATACCCGAGCTTGAGCATATATATAGGATAGAATCATGGATAGTCGTGTTGACCTGCATTTTGCGCGTAGGGTTGGCACGAGACCCGCATCCAGACTAGATTCACTTTGAAGTACTTTCGTCCTACGTGAGTTCGCTATGACAGGATATTTTCACTTGGATCAATGACTTTTGGAACCTTCTAAGGGCTATTTTATTCAAGACTAGAACCCACATGTGATGGGATATATTATCTTTTTTCAAGAAACTATGGACTTTACATTCCTCAAAAATCATGATTGCGCTGAACCTTTGAGCCTGCATAGGGCAGTATATGCAAATTATCCAGAGCATGTCGAGCTTTTAACTTACATTATTGCATGTTATTGTTGTAGCATTATGTGCATACTGAACCTTGGAAGCTGAATTGTTGCATTGTCGAACCTCTAAATCTATGATGTATTAGATACCATTGCATCCTTTGAAAAAAAATAATGCATTGCATAGCACTGCGTTCTACATGCATCTATCAACGTACATGAATATCTTCTCAATAATACACAACCTCATACTGCCTTCCATTTTTGAACAACTTGTTGGTTACCCGACATCTGTTTTAAACTAAAAGCATGTCTCAGATCACCATTGAAGAACTTCAGAGAAATCAAGAGCCATTAAGGGTGAAAGTCAACCAATTGAAGACTCAAATGAGCCTGATCATGTAAATCGTATAAGCAATGATGAGGAAGGAAGGAAATCCCACACCAGCTGTCGTAGAAGAAGTGGTCACTCCTGTGCACATGCCTAATTCCACCCCATGCCATGAGATGCCTTAGGGATTTCAACCATAACTAGGACTTTCAGGGCCTCCCTATCAGAAGCCATTTCCTGTTCCCCGACCAAATCAGAGGAACCAGACACAAAATCAGTATCCAAATCGGCAGCGAAGCTATGACCAACATGGCTAGAAAAGACCAAGGAGACTAGAGAATCAATTTGATCCAGTCCCTATGTCATATAATCGACTTCTCTCTCTTTTACTCAATAGTTTGTTGGTTTAGCTAAGGGAGACTAGGCCTCCTCAAACACCTCTTCCTCCGAGATATGATGTAAATGCCAATTGTTTGTTCCATTATGGAGAACCTGGACACACCTTTGAGGATTAAAAGGTTTCAAATACAAAGTACATGACCTAATTGATTCAAAGGTTATTATTGTGTTCACACCGAGAGGCCTGAACATAGTATACACTCTTGTGCCTCCACATGAAGGCACGTTTGCAATGCCATGACCAATGCAAATGGAAGCTAGGGTAGATTTGAAGAGTCTACATCTATGGGAAGAGTTTGAGAATGATCTAGTTAAGGGCTGTTTTATAATCTTCTACAAGCATAATAATTCTAGTCTATGGATGGGAAATAAGCCTGATTACGCTAGCAATCATTAGTTTGTTCAATAACTTTCATGTGTAATTTTCTTTTTTGTCATTTGTAATATTCACTTGTAAGACTCGTTTGTTTTTGTTTGATAATAACAATGAAATAAATATGCATCCTTTGAATCAATACATTCATGTCCACTCATATTTTATTTGTCAGTATCAGACTTTTGTTTAAGCAAAATCAAAAGGAGAATGTTGAAATTGCAAAACACAAAATCACTACACGTACGCTATTGAATAAAACCTTGCTGAAAATGTAAGGCATTGCTTCAAATCCCAAACACCAGAGTTATAAGGAAGATAATCCCAAGCCAACCCCTTTGATCCAAGGAGTAGAAGCTTCTTTCTGTACATAAAACCCTCAATTTAAACCCGGTCCAGGGTAATCTTCAGTTAATTTGACCATACGTCTAGTTTTCAAAAGACAAAAAAATAAATAAAATAAGTGTATTATAAAAGGACCAACCACATCTTATCCCTCACGAGAGGTTGGAAATCACAAATTCACAATGATTGTCCCTCACCAACTAAAGGAACGAGGCAATCACAACCCCTTCAACAAATCAAGCAAATATATGTCACACAGTTTGTTCAAACAAAAGAAAAAGGAACAAGAAATCAAAAATAAAAAAAAAAGAAAGAAAGCCCGCTAAGTCAAAAACTCAAAAATAAGTGACTTAGGCAAAAATTAGGGCATCACAATGGATTGAAAATATGAATCAATCCAACAAAATTAGGGAAAATAAAACAAAGAAGAAAAAGATGAATCAAAAGAAAATCCTCAGCGAGAACAAATCTGTGTGGCCACAGACCAAAGAAAAGAAGGGTGACTGCCACTCTGAAAACCTCATTAGTCCCTTAGCCATCACCTATGTCATTCCAAACCCCTTTTGGAGAATGAGAACTTGTGTCAAAATAGTTTAACGTAGGACTGAAGGACATCAAGGAGAATGGGTGGGTTAGATTAAGTTTTGGTCCATAAATCCTTTTTTCTTAAACAGTGAACTAGGACAGGTTACAACCCTCAAAAGACCTAATTGAAGTATGGTTTATTTCGAAAGCATACTACAATCAATAAGATCATGTTAAAATTTACTCCTGAATGATTTGCTTATCATTTGTGTTGGTATTGATATGGTATCCCAATTAGTGATATATTCATTATATGTCATAATTCCGGTGAACATGCTTGGATTTCAAAACTAACATAAACATAGAATTGTAATTATCATTTCCAAAATGAACATGTTTTACTCGTGAGTAAGCATTTGACATCAAGAAAGTTTCCACCATGGATGTGAATTGAAGAGCTTGATGATACCAACGAGCAGAATGCCCGAGGACTCCGTTGAGCAGGGGAAAGCCATTTTAGTTAATCACATCAAAGAGCATAATGTCTGAAGACTCTGTTGAGCATAAGGACAAACTGTTTCAAGATTCAGTCAATTTGGGGCAGTCACATCAAGAAATCTCTATAAGATTCAGTCAATTTGAGGCAGTCACATTGATAATCGACAAATCTCTCCAAGACGAATTAGTCAGGGACATTCCCTCAAATTTCAACCAGCCAGGGAAAATTTACTTCAAGGCTCGTACTGGGCAGACCACCTTAAGAGCACAAGAAGTCAGTCTCTCCAAGATGATTAATCAAAGCTATATAGTTCCAAGACACTAGGGCAGGCCATATTGAGATCGTCCTATGACAAAGATGTTTCACAACCTAAGATCGGGAAAATTCATGCAAATACCTAACAGAATAGGGCGTGACTGACTATAGAAGGAAGATCCTTTATGTACTTTCAATGATGTTCAGAGCATGATCCATCGTGCGTAACTTCTAAGTTCAAGATGAATGTCGGGGAGTCATGTTGATCACATCCCCTAACCTTTCAATAGGGAACCCTGATCTTGACTGATAAACCCAATGGTTATTAGTACCTTAAGTTCTCAATCTTCAAAATACATACAGCCATGCGTAGCCTGTACATAACCAAATCCTGACCATGCATTGACATTTTTCATAAGAAATCATCATTGTATCATGAAATGCATAACATATTTCGTCAAGATGGAGTATTACGCCATGCAAAATCAAACATGCATAAAATGCATGCAAGTCTTTCTCGAAAGCGTAAACAAATCCTTGGTTGGGATAATTCTATCTCCCTAATTGAGGATATTATCTCCACGAAACTTCTGATTGGCATCTCTGCAAGGTTCCCCATAGTATTTCTTTTTTATTTGCCTTTTACAGGTATCTTTTGTAAGTCATCCCTACCTTTTACATGGAGACGATTTTATTTATACAACTTGCCTTTTGTGAGTTACTTCATTTCCTTTTGCATAAAATCATGTCTCGTTGCATACCTTTTGCAAGTCCCCTCATTTTGCACGAGAAGGTTACCCCTGTCAGAACTTTACATCTTGTTTGGCAAATCCTTTCAAAGCCCAGGTTTCACTTGGAAAACCATCTTTAGAACTTTTATTTTCCTTTAATAAGTATTGGTGACCTTTCTCCAGTCACTTACCTTTTGTAAATTCCCATTGCCTTTTACACTATTTTTTTTATGAAGCCAACTTGCCTTTTGCAAGTTCTCCCTACCTTCTGCACGTAAATATTTTTTGTGGAGCCAACTTGCCTTTTGTGAGTTCCTTCGTCGCCTTTTGCATGAAATCATGTCACCTCACTTACCTTTTGTAATTCCTCATTGCCTTTTGTACGAGAAAGTCGTCTTTGTCAAAGCTTTGTATCTTGGGCATTGTATAAGTGGCTGGACGAATGACCTACTCCATTCTCGATTATTTCAAAGACACCTGACGTGTGTTTGACAAGTCCAAAGTGATTGCCACACTTTGAGAATTTCATCTATGCCATTGTGCACGTGAGGTATCATGATATTCTCTTACCTGTTGCAAAGTTTCCCCTTTTTCCTTTTGCATAAGGTTTGTCATCCCCCGTTGCTTGCCTTTTGCAAGTACCCCCTGCCTTTTGCACGTGAATTCTCTCTTTCAACTTACCTTTCTTGAGTACCGTATGCCTTTTGTAAAGGAAACACCTCTTATTTATTACTTTCCTTTTGCAAAGTTCCCTCCACCTTTTATATGAGGAGTTAAACTCCCAAACCTGCTTACCTTTTTTAACTGCCCCTTGCCTTTTGCACGAGAACTTCTCTTATCAATTTACCTATTGTAAGTCCCTTATAACTTTTGTACAATAGAATTACTTCATCTTATACTTGCATTTTACAAGCCCTCTTCGCCTTTTGCAGGAGAAATAACCTTCATTGCCTTTTGCATGAGGGATTGTATTACTATTCATCTCATAAGTATTCCTAACCTTTTGCTAAGAGATTAACCTTGCCTTTTTCAGGAGAACACCAACTCATTCCATCATTTCTTCTTAACCTTTTGTTAAGGAGTTCTCATTACCTTTTGTATAATAAATGTGAAGGTGTGAAAAATACAAGAAATGGGGGTTTGAATTGGGTTTTACAAAAAAAAAAGCTTTTTACCAACTTAAGAACACCACTTAAATGTTAATTTTGACAAAGAGATAAAAACACAAGTATTTTTATCCTAGTTCGCTTGAAACTCAAAGTTACTCATGTCCACCCGCCAAGGTGATTTTGCCTTATACACATGGACTTAATCCATTATAATCAACTGATTACAATAATCACAGATAGTAACCTTATTAATCTTCTTAAGGATCCGACTATACCCTAGTCTCCTTAAGGACTCACAAAGAGTAACTTTTTTGTCTTCTTAAGAATCTGACTATACCCTAGTCTCCTTAGGGACTCACAAAGAATAACTTTCTTTGTCTTTTTAAGAATTCGACTATACCATAATCTCCTTAAGGAATCAAACAATCAGTTTGAATAATATTTTGTATGTTACAAGTTGCTTCTACACAAGCCGATTTTACACAAATGATAAAAAATACTTAAACAAAAATCGTGTACAAAATTGATACCTTTTCACAAAGAAACAAACTTGTCAAATTGTTGTAGCACTAACGTAACTTTCTTCAAGTCTCCAAGTCTCACTTATATAACATAAGAAAATAGACCGTTGGAGAGCAAAATGGGGAAACCAAATAGAGCGGTTGTTCATTGTTGGATGGTGAAAGGAGTGATACTGCATACTGTCATTCACCCATAAAATCAATGACAGGTGTGATGTATAGTATTATCCTTGCCCATGAAATTAGGTAGTGGAAAAAATATTTGATTTTTACTATGTACTATTTGATCACATACCCATTTGATCTTATCTTTAAGTTCATTGACTTCTGATGAAAATTGATGAAGCATGAAATGAAGAAACATAAAGCTGGATTCATAAACTTCAAAATCTTTGGTCAGAACCTTGACAGCGTCAGTAATCTGGCTTGAGATATTTAGTATCTTCATAATCTTCAGAGTCTTTAGAGACTACACTGAGAACCTTGATAACCTCAATGGCTTGCTTGAGATCTTCAGCTAAGTAACACAACTTTAGAAGCTTGCCATTCTTCATACGCTTTATAATTAGAGTCACGTTTAGAAGCACAAACTGAGAGAACGTTGCAGCAACAATATAACGTCTCCTCAAAATCTTCTTGGGAGTGAATCAACACAGAAGTAGAAAGATCATTGCAGCAACAACTTTGAACATCTTTCAAAACTTCTTATGACTGGCACAAAAGCGAATTTGGAACTTCATATTCAGAAATTGATGACGTTGCACGTCATATACTTAGAATCAAAACTAGTTGTTAAAGCTACACAATAATAAACCATTAGGGTACCAAAATTATTCTCACACAAATACAATATTGTTATCATCAAAACTCAAGGTATATATGCATAACCAAATCTTGTTCTAACAATCTTCCCATTTTTATGATGACAAAAACATGTATTTTGATTAACAGTTTAGTACAAGGTAATTACAAAAGGATACATCTTATAGAAGCACAAAGCTCCCCTTGAGATGTATAATTCTAAAAAGATAAAATTAGAATGAAATAACACTTTCCTGATTAGCCTTTTTGAAGTACTAGAATGATCTTTCATCAGAATATGGTTTGTCTTCAGAAGTTGCTTGATGTTGTCTAGAACACTAGTTTGTTAATATCAACATTTTGATGAACTTTACTTCAGAAGTTTTGTTGAATTCTTTCTAAAGAAGCTTCAGAGCTTAGTTCCCTTCAGAAGCTTGAATTCTGGCTCTCTTTGAATTTCTCTTTCAGAGCTTGATTACCTTTGAAAAATAAATCTCTTTGAAAAGAGATTTTAGATCCTGGTTAAGAATACTTCTTAAAAGCTTGATTTCCAAGTCTGATTACTATGGAAATTGCACTTCCTTATAGCTTGATGTCGAATTTTCAATTCTCCAAAACTTGATGCCAAGTTCCCCAAGTTCCAAGTTCAAAGCATGGTTTTTAATTCCTTGAAGACTCAATGCTTGAATCTGATTCATGGTTGAGATACTTTCTTAATCATCAACTTGAAAGTTTTTTGGACTCAAATAGTAGATTATTTCTTCAGAAATTGGTAACTTACATTCTGATATTTGAAACTTCAAAGTAGCTTCTGATGTTTGAACTTAACCCTACAAAAATAATTAACAAACTATTTTTCAAAGTAGTTGTTAGCCGAACATTAAAAAATCTTTCGGTTCTTATTCAGGAATATAGGTATGTCAAAATCAAATTAAGATTCTTCCCCTCAGATATGTTTCTCCCCTTTTGTCATCAATAAAAAAGACATAGACAAATAAAATAAAAGATGGAAAGAAATATACATGATTTTCATTAATCAATGCCAAAAGGCAGAAAAGATAAAATCAAAAACAGAAGAAAAAAAACTTAAAACAAAATAAAAACTTTGAAAAAGTGCTAAGGAAAGTATTAACTGAAACATCACTTCTTGTCTGTCCATACGTTATTTGACGAGAGCATTATCAACTTTCATTTCCTTAATGGTCTTCATAATTACATCAGGAATACCTTAAGAAGAAGTTCCAGCAGACTATTGATTTTAAGAAACCTCAATTTGTTGTTCCTCAGAAGCAACTGGTTGTGCAATAACTTCTTCCATGACACATTCTGGATGTCTAGAGTCTACATCAACTTCTGGAATAACTTCCTTAATCTATGGAGAAGGAAGACATAATGGAGCAGTTCTTAACTTCTAGAGTTCCATTAAGGGAACAAACCCATAACATAAGTTTCTTTTAGATAAGTCATACCCAAAGTCTTTTAGCTTGGAGATTTTAGAGTTAATCCACCTTCTATAGGCTTCCCAAGAAAAGTCATTTTAGTAGGATTAACTTATGAGCGACTAGTCGTCATAGATTTATGAAGATATTTTCTTATGTCTGACTCAAACTTCCTTAAAATATTACCAATATTGGGACTAGGTTTGAGTGGTTTAGAGATTCATACAGAAAGATCTATTATGGTTTCATCAGGATCAGGACCATAAAGAGTTTGAAAAGTATGGAAAATAACTAGGGGTGTTTCTGAATCAGATACTTCTGGTTTAGCTCAAAATTAAACATGCCTTCAAGAGTACCCTCAGAAACTTGGTTTCCAGAATCTCTCGAGGGACATGTTATAGGGGTGGTTATCTTTGGATTTTCAATGTGGGGAGCGGAAACAGTTTGGGATGGAGGTGGAATGGGTGAAAAGGTAATTGTGAAAGAGGTGGTGTTAGTGGTATCTGATGTTGTTGTTGTTGTAACTAAGTTTAAAAAACTGTAGGAGTTTCTGTAACAAGTTCTAGAATAGGTTCTAGAACATGAGTTTCTATGGGAAGTGGTTGTGACATTGGAATGGTTTGAGAATGGGAGGTGGTTTAATTGGTAAGACCCTTTCAGAATTAGCAGAATCTGAAACACCAAGATTATTAGCTTTAGGAAGCTTACCAGAAGTAGGATTGTCAAAAGCTTTAGAAGATTGTTGGACAACATGAGACGTGTCCTGCAGAAGTATTGCTTTCTGGCACTCACTAAGAGTTACTTCATCTTCATCTAAAAAAGCAACAACCTTCTTCTTCTTCTTTTGAGGTCTTGAAGATCCTGCTTCACGAGACTCTTTCTCCCTTTTCCCATACATATCTGGGTAAGTGTATGGTAAGTTAAATGGGTCAACCATTGGGTCAATACTATCCTTAAGACAACTCTATAAGTAAGCCATCAGAGTTTCTGGAGGATCAATCTTAGTGAAGATTGGATAGTTTTCCAAGGGGACTCTAACGCCACAGATTTCGTCCTTTGAGGAGAAATATTTTGGCTTAGAAATCTTGGAGATCAGACCCATACTTTTCAAGTTCTTTCCCTAGAAGAATTTGGCAGATTCTTTGACCAGTTCATTAGTAAGTCCACTCACAAGCTTGTCATATACTAAACCATTCTCAACTAAAACGTCTGAAATCAACCATCCATTGGGAATGAACTTTCCTTTACTTTTCTTTGAAGAACCACCAGTAATGGATTCTCTGATTGAATCCCTTATAAATTTGAACAAAATAGAAGGGAGTGCCAGTTTGAGACCCTTCTTTAGAGAGAACAACATAAGCTTTTGACGAGTGTTGACATAGTCAGAACTATTGGTGTTTGGTCTATGGTGGATGCAACCCATAATGATCTTGAACCACACTCTTAGGTTATTTGTTAAGTCTTCGACACTAGGACCTTTATCATCATCAATATTAGTTCTAGCCTTGAAGATGACATATGTTATTTTTGCTTCTCTCTTAACATTGGTTTTGGCACCATAGATTCTTTTTCCTCTTCCATTGTACGAGATTAAATCAACAATAGACTTCTCAGTGATTATAATCTTCCTGTTCATAACATAGGAAGTTATCGTTTCCTTTTCCTCAATAGCATGCACCTAAAACTGATTTACAAGTACTGGGTAAACTGGACCCTTTAATTTTTCTAAGAAGGAGTTCCATCCATGAAAAGCCAAAGTCTCAAAGAAATCAAATGCATTTTTTTTGAGATTTTCAAAGTCCATAATCGTTTCACAGAGGACCATTAACTCATTAACAGGAGTATTAATATTTAACTCAGGAATCCCTTCCATAATGGGATTATTTTCATCAGCCATGGAGCGACTAGGAGATTGTTGTTGTTGAATCTGTTGTTGAGGAGTAGCCATTTTTGAAGTTGAAGGAGAGGATGAACAGTTGCAGAGAGTGTGTTTTAGGTTTGAAAGAAGAAAGTGTGGGAATATTATGCGCGTAGTGTGAAAATGTAAGTGAAATGGGTTTATATAGATTTTTTTTGCAATGATGACAAGTTAAAATTACACAACCATGAGGGGAAGCGTAAGAGATTTTAACCTAATTCTAAGAAATGTGAAACTCAATGTGTCACGCTATTATCACGCATGCTCAAAAAATGAGACAACTGTCACCACTTAAAATCACATGATATCAAACGATATGATAAGCATTTAATGCAATGACTGTTCAGAATCAGGAAGACAAATTGATAAGATTGCTTATTGTCGCAACTAGTGCGAAAAAAATAACCGGCGAAAGAAAAGAAAACACAAGAGTCGCCACCGTTCGTTATTTATCCCAAAGGAGGGAAAGGAAACGATCGAAGAAAACCTGAGGGAAGGAAAAGACAAGGTCTCGCAACCAAATCTTGGGTTCGGGAGTCGATTATTCGAAGGGAAGGTATTAGCACCCCTACGCATCCGTAGTACTCTACGGGATCCACTTTTGTTGTTCTAGTCTAAAGGGTGTAGGTAAATCTAATGTACTATCTGCTAAAAGAAGGTTAAAAGAAAATGACTCGCAAGGATGTCACATCCACTGCCTATGTATCTCATCTGAGTATGAGAATCAGAGTCTTCGTAGCTCGGCTACCTATGGGCTAAAGAGAAGTGTGCTCGCTAAGACGTCGCGTCTTATGCCTACGTATCTCATCTGGAATGAGAATCAGAGCAAAACGTAGTTCAGCTAACTATGGGAACAAGGGTCTCGATTGCAACTGGGGCAAGAGAAAGGGAAGGTCTCGATCGCGACGAGGGCGAGAGAAAAGAATCGCAGCAAGGGCGAAAGCAAACAAGGATTAGTTGTTAGTCGTCAGTCAAAACTCGACAAGACATCGCATCTCGTGCCTACGTATCTCATCTGAACATGAGAATTAGAGTTGTCGTAGTTCGACTAACTACAGGTTAAGGACTGCCATCTGAACATGGACTTACAAAAGAGGACACCAGCTGTGTCAAAGGAAAGTGGGCAATATGTTCAACGTCCTAGCAGTAGGTGTCGCAGCTCGCTGAATCGAGTCTTAGGCAGTTACCTCTTTGCAATAGAACGGACTGACATGCCACAAGATCGGAGACGCACGGAAGGTCTAAAAAGTGGGAAGCTCTGCCCTAAAGTTGTCATGCAATGTGGACCTATGTGTTAGGATTTACAGAAGGGAACATCTACCTAATGTTAGCATGCAAAGAATAAGGGAATTCTACCTATGTTATCATACAAAGGGTTCTACCTAATGTGTGCTACCTAAACGGAACAAGAGTCGACGGATGGAGCAAGGAGAGGAAACACGAATAAGGGTAGATGGCGATGCCTGAGGCAATCGACTTACAGGTAGATGGCGATGCATGAAGCAATCGACTTACAAGAGAAATGGAGATGCCTGAGGCAATCGACTTGCAAGAGGATGGATGAGTACGTGTTGATTCTGTTAAGTTTTGGAAATGATTACTCGACGTTGGATCAAGCTTTTGATCTTGTTTTGAAACGATTATCGGATGTTCGTTTTAATTATTGTATTAACAGATGAATAAAGAATGAAAGAATAAATATTATACACTTCATGGGAGAGGGGTACATTTGTTATGAATGGGGATTGTTCATGGCAATTAAACAATAAGAATATATGCCTCATACATCATACAAGTAGGCAACAGTTATTAATCAACTCAGATAAGCAAACAATGTATAATCAAGTCAAAGAATCAAAGAATGAAATAATGGAGCATTGAACAATGCATGAGAGTATAAACATGTTAATCAATCAAGCAATAAAAAGCATGGATGAAAGAAACAAGTATATCATGTGACAGATGGATCAGACAGATGAAAATATGCACAAAAACGATCATTGAATAATTTAATCAGGAAATGAGATGAGGATCAAATAAAATCAAGATGAAAGGCCTCTAATACATGGCATATGAGATGAACAAGGGAGTATCAAAAGATCTCTTCAATTTCCCTAAGCAATCCCTAAGTCAAACATCGATCATAAAGAAGTCAACTGAAAATTCAAGTCAACTTAAAAAATATCAAATAAATAGAAAATTAATCAAGAAAATTATGAAAAATTAAAATAAGTAAGGTGGTGTCAGGACATCATCATCCCCCAAAAAGATTTTAAAAATAATGAAAATTGGTACATGAATTAATTGAAATAAAACAGAGGTCAAACTAGAAGTCAACCAACCAAACTAGGTAAAAAATAAATCTAGAATAAATAGCAAATTAATCAAGAAAATTATGAAAAATTAAACTAAATAAGGTGGTGTCAGGAAATCATCATCCCCCAAAAAGATTTTTAAAATAATGAAAATTAGTTCATAAATTAATTGAAACAAAACAGAGGTCAAACCAAAAGTCAACCAATAAGACTAGGTCAAAATTAAATCCAAAATAAATTGAAAATGGGAAATAAAATTTCAAGAAAAGGTCAGGTTGACCATGGGACATTGGCCAACCTTTATCCCAAAAATCAAAAACTAAAAATAATTTTAAGACATAAAAATAAAATCAAGAAAAAAATGTGTGTTAAAATGGACCATTTAGAATAAATAATTAAAATAAAATATTAATATTAAATAAATACGAAAATAAAAATTAAATAAAATTAAATAAGACATTAAGAAAAGTAAAAAATATTTTTGGGTAATTTTATGGACAAAGAAAATATTTTAAATAATTAAAATCAAAACAGAAAATAAGTGGAAATTAAAATAAGAAAATAAAAGAGATTGTTGGTAGACCTTGAGCGTGGGGGTGTGGAAAGTAAGTGGCGCAAAGGCCCAGTCCAAAACAATATTTAGGGCGTGACAGACCAAGATAACATTTTAGTTTCAAAAATCATGTCAACATGTATCAATTGGGCAAGGCATTTTAAGTCACTAAAGGACAAAATGGTATGCACGACCAGGATTAAAACATATGCATGGGATCTAACGGTTCATATGTTGCCACACCATCATCTTCTTCATGAAATAAGAAACCCTAATTCCATGCATGCTGAAAACGTGAAAACACAGTGGACTTTTCCAAACTTCCATTCAATAATGCAGCGCTATAGGGCACCAAACGACACGAAATAAAGACCAAAGTTCAAGTACAAAATGTGTAGATCATCATGGTATCCTTGTTTGAGTAAAATGATGGCTTGATCATGGAGAAATATTGACAATAAGATGTCAATATGGCCACGGCATAATGGAAAATCACAACACAAATCCATAACATCAAGAACACAAGCATAAGATTGGCATTATAAACAAACATGAAACAACATGATCACATGAATAGTAATGATAATAATGATGAGCATGGTAAACAAGCATGGGAATGAGGAAAATAATGGCCATGGAAGATGGAGTAATATGGTTAACTTTCCTTGCTTGCCACGAAAATTCCAATGCCTTCTTTTAGGTTTAGGGTTTGCATCTTTTAAATATGTAGGTCAAATGTTTAAATGGGCTTTGAAATCCATGTTGTCCATAAGCGAAAAATATGCAAAGTGAGGTGTATTTGGTGAGGGCATGTGAGATTATGTTATTTGGAAAAGTTTAAATGAATGGACATATTGTTGCAAGGCCCAAAATGAGGTAGCAAAACGTGACTTGGTTTGTAGCACGGCTTGGCAAGCAAGAAATCCATTCCAAGGTGGTGACTTTATGGCCATGTAACTTGATGATCAAGTTACCAAATGATGAAATAATGCAAACAGTAGCAAGATCTCATGGAGATTAGCATCTTTCATGTTGATCACAAGTTGAAATGATGAATGGAAGAAGGTGAAAAATAGTCCTCAAGATCGGGTTTCATCATGCAAAATTGGTTGGGCCAGTTTGGCCTAAATGCTGCCTAGAAAATCAAGTCATGATGCCAACTTTAAGTGAATGCATCTCTCAAACCATGGATCCAAATGAGATGACTCTAAAAGGATGTGAAAGAGGACATAGAAAGGTACAATTGTTGTGAAGGAAATATTTTCAAATGATGCCTTGAAATGCAAGAAAACTGGCCAAGAAGTCTTGACAAACTTTGAAGATTTTTGGACTTAGAAATTTTTCTAAGTGTCCTAAGAATATGCCTTACTTTGACCAAGCATAACTTTTTCAATTTTAATCCAAATGGAGCAAACTTTATATCTATAGAAATCTTGGAACAAGAGGAACAACTTTCATGTTGCAGAAATTTTCAAATGCAGCTTTTATCTTGATGCAAAATGGGCTTAAAGTGAGTGCAACAATCATGAAAACTTGCCCTAAATGGAAAGTCAACCATTTCCAAATTAAGTAACTTTTCCAATTCCTGATTAAATGATGAATCCATGATCCAACCTTGATCAAATTTCACATGTAGGCTCCCCTAGGCATGGATTTTGAGATTCCACTCTCAAAATGTCAGGAGTTGACTTTTCTGGCCCCACAGTTGACTTTTCCCAAACTGTCTGATTCCCGATTCCAATGATCAATTGAAGCACCTCTAGCTCAAATAAAGAGCTGATTTTTTATATGTAGACCCTTGTGGACATATGGAGGGCCATGGAAAAGAGTTTCACCTAAAGAATCAGAAATAAACTGATTTTATACCAAACCCTAATTTAGGGCAAAATTGATCAGGAACTGATTGCACTGATTGCCAATAGATCTTTCTGAGATAATTGTAAGTCTTCCTAGACCAAGATGCCTCTCTAATCATGACATGGATGAGCCCCTCTACTTCCAACCAAACATTTCCTATTGCAGGTAGCCGTGAAACCCTAATTTCTGATTAAATCAAGATGAACACTCTGATAGCTCTGAATCCTTCACTCATGAACTGAGGACCATAATAAGATACCTGGAGCTCCCTGAGACCCTTGAGACTTGTATACTTAGAGAATGAAGTCCAATCCTCAATCTTGCTTTGTGTGGGCTCCTTATGCTAAGGAGTGATCAATCAAAACCTAATTTCTCAGTTACTAATGCAGTATGTAGTGAGTATGACCTAGTATGATGCTAATGAAGTGTGAAACATAATCCCATGCTTCCAGGAAAAAATGAAAGGGTAAATTTTGGGGTATTACAGCTGCCCCTATTCAATCAACTGGAGACCCGAAATGAAGATAGCAACGACTTTCGCATTTTTGAGGTATCAAGGGATTGAATACGATAAAAGCCCAAAAATTTACACTGAAGTGAAAAGTGAAGTAATAATGCCTGTCAGAATCGGCAAAGACAGTAGTCTTGAAAAAAAAAGAATCCGTCTGGTACGGTGAGAGTCGGTCTAAGCACCGAAAAAGAATGTTAGCCTGAATACCAAAATAAATGGTAACACTGGAATAACCATGGCTTGAATGCCGCTCATCAGTCTGAATACTGGAAATGACTTCGATCTGAGCATCAGAAGATACGAGACTATCAAACATCGGTCTGAACACCGGAAAACTGGCCTGAGTGCCACTTCGGTCTGAATACCGGAAAACTGGCCTGAATGCCACTTCGGTCTGAATAACGGGAAATTGGCTTGAGTGCCACTTCGGTCTGAATACCGGAAAACTGGCTTGAATGCCACTTCGGTCTGAATACCGGAAATTGGCCTGAATGCCACAAGTTGCGTCGACCTGAATGTCGGAAACTTCTTCGATCTGAACATCAGAAAACTGACCTGAATGCCACTTCGGTCTGAATACCGGAAAACTTTCATGCCTGTCAGCATCGGCAGAAATGGGGAAAATGATAATTGAGGCGGCGCGTGGGCCAACGACCCCTGCTGGGAATAATAAAGGATAAGTCATGAATAAACTTCAGTCTGAGCACTGGAAACAAACTTCTGGCTTATCACTTGGGATACCGAGAATGTTTTATGCTTTACATGCGTATGTTTGAATTTTCCAATGGCGTAATGCTCCATGAAAATGGAAATGCTACGCGATTTGGGAGGATGCAATGCGATATGATTCTACATGCAGGGATGTAAAATGCTAGGTTAGCGAGAACGCCAAGCCGAGGCAAGGAGTTCTGCTGGGGAAATGATCACAATCTTCTGGACCCTGGCAATGCTGTTGGAGGTACACAGCACAATAAACTCTATGGGGAAATTACCCGCCACGCGGTGTTATGGCAATAATAATAATACCGAGACTCTGACTAGGGAGAGAATGACACTGAAAGCTTGCTACTAAGGAAAGCGACAAAGGTTCTGGAAACCATAATCTACGAGAGAGACAACTCAGCAGGGGAAGCAAACACCGATACGGTACCGAGATTCTGCTTCAAGGAAAGAGACCATGGGTCTAGCATCGAGATCATCGATCTGGCATCGAACTCTGAGGAGTAGCCGCTTCTGCTGGGAAGGTACAGTCTGACACTGTCAACTCCGCTGGGGATATACAGTCTGGCACTGTCGACTCTACTGGGGAGTGTATAGTCTGAAACACATGCTTGGGGATTGAAGAATCCAACGCTCGGACCAACTTTGCAGGGATAAGATACCAACTGTTGAAGAAAACATGTGCGATCATCTACTGGGAACCTTAAGGGAATGCCCCGAGTGTACCTGTTCTTAATAGACGATCCAAAGCACTTAAAATCTACAGCAATTTTAAATGTTTATTAAGCATGTACCTGTAAAGCTCTTATGTTTCATGATGCAATGTTTATCAAAAATTCGGACGTCATTTTTGTAAACAAAACAGTAAAATGGAAACGAACACAGAGATATACTGAATAACATGATTTTATTGATTGAATGGCCTCTGAATAGGCATATACATCAGGAAGCAATCCCTGGAAAGAGGTAATTACACAAAAGATAAAAACAGAAATTAATCTAATGGCAATGTGAAATGGATTTCTATCGGGTTCAAATCCTGCTATGACTCGCTCGTCTTCAAGATCCTCCAGATGACCAGCTTTCTGAAAAAGGTGACTGGACTGATTCCTATCCTTTGAAAGTTTCCGGTTATTGACACGAGATGAAATTCAGAACTACTCAGAACGCAATCATTCGCTTAATCCCTAACTTTTGCCCGGATCTCCCTTTCGGGTTTTCAATCCACCGGGATACCAATTTTTGCCTAAGTTGCCTTTTTCAGGTTTTCAACTTACCGGGTGTACAATCTTTTCATTTTTAATCCCTAACTTTTGCCCGAACCTTTT